>NC_068452.1:19087803-19235303 GCF_023373465.1 Oncorhynchus keta
CTGGTTCCAGTCCGGGCTCTGGCTGGGCCAATCAAGGACATTCAGAGCTACTCCTGCATTGTTTTGGCTGTGTGCATAGGGTCGTTGTTCTGTTGGAAGGTGAACCTTTGCCCCAGTTTCAGGTCCTGAATGCTCTGGAGCAGGCTTTCATTAAGGATCTCTCTGTACTTTTGTTCCGTTCATCTTTCCCTAGATCCTGACTAGTCTCCCAGCTGAAAAACACATCCCCACAGCATGATGCTGCCACTACCATACTTCACTTTAGGGAAGGGGATGGCGCCAGGTTTCCTCCAGACAACTCTTGGCATTCAGGCCAAATATTCGAGTCTTGGTTTCACTCAACCAGAGAATCTTGTTTGTCATGGTCTGAGTCTTTTGGGTGCCTTTTGGCAAACTTCAAGCAAGCTGTCGTGCCTTTTACTGAGGAGTGGCTTCAGTCTGGCCACTCTACCATAAAGGCTTGGTTGGTGGAGTGCTGCAGAGATTGTTGTCCTTCTGAAAGGTTCTCCCATCTCCACAGAGGAGCTCTGTCAAAGTGACCATCAGATTCTTGGTCACCTCCCTGACCATGGTCCTTCCCCCCGAGTGCTCAGTTTGGCCAGGTGGCCAGCTGTAAGAAGAGTCTCGGTGGAAGAAGTTTGGAACCATTTAAAAAATGGAGGCCACTGTTCTTAAGGGACATTCAATGCTGCAGAAATTGTTCGGTACCCTCCCCCAGATCTGTGCCTCGACACAATCCTGTCTCGGAGCTCTCTAGGGCTTGGACTCTAGGGCTTGGACTTAAAACCTTTTTTTTCATTCTGTACTCACACATACTTCCATTTTAAACATGTCTAAATGTTTCTTCTCCCCTCAGATCTAAAAAAAGATAAAATCAGGTATGTCTGTCTGCACTCTTGGAGCTCTTCACGCCAAAGATGATTTTTTATCTTAAGGTCTCGAACCCTGATGACCACATTTGCATGCTCGTCCCCACTGAAACTTTTGTCGGTATCACTTTCTTAGTTTCTTTGTGTCTTTTCATCTCAGGTGAACGTGGGTGAGAATAAAGACTGGAAGGTGGGTGTGGTGTGGGAGTCAGCCCAGAGGAAAGGGCTGTTTGACATGAGCCCTAATAGCGGTTACTACACCCTCTGGTGGGGGTGCACACACCTGCGCGCCCTCACCAAGGTTAAGGCATCGGTGCACCTCCCCAGAGTGGATGTCTTCCTGGATTGTGAGGAGGGTCAGGTGACCTTCTATAACATCAAGACTAGCTCGGCGGTGTACCGCTTCAGCGTTGGCCGAGTTCTCTAAGAGAACGTTTCCTCTGCTGGGTACAGGGAGGTGCCCCTGGCTCTCAAGATCACAGTGTGCTTGAGTGAGAGGATAGGGTGAGATAGATGTGTGTGTGATTATGAAAGTAAAAGTGTTTTAGGGTGAATTTGCTTGATGAAAGTGTGGTTAGCTTGGATGAGTCATAGCGAGGAAGTTTAATTAGGTGATGTATTACATATTTTAAGGTGAATGTGCTCGAAGATGAATGTGATGCAATTTAATAGTGGGTGTGGGATTGTGAGACTGATGGAGGGAGGGGACAAAGAGAAAAGGAGGCATATGCGGTGAAAATAAGTTGGAGAGAAGTCTCATCTCTACATTTTGCCTGTGACCTCCAATTCAACTGTTGGCATTATGTCCAGTACCCATTGCACACACACTGGTTCACAATGTACTGATTCACTGAAAGGCAGGTGATGGGACTAAACACGTGTGGAATCTTGGAATTACTTCATGGTCACAAATCAGTAAGTCATGAAATCACAATGGTACACTTATTTGTCACAATTTTCTAATATTTGTGTCAAAATGGTTTAGCCTAAGGTTCTTATTTATCTTGGTGGATAGGTCCTGTTGAGGATCTCTTGCATTGTTTAATGTTTCACATTAACTCAGGGTTTCACAAACTTGGTCCTTGGGACCCTAAGGGGGTACAGTTTTT
Source organism: Oncorhynchus keta (assembly GCF_023373465.1). Taxonomy (NCBI): domain Eukaryota; kingdom Metazoa; phylum Chordata; class Actinopteri; order Salmoniformes; family Salmonidae; genus Oncorhynchus; species Oncorhynchus keta. Next base: position 19,089,782 of record NC_068452.1, read on the forward strand.
TTTTCTTCTTCTTCCAAGTATGCACTACACAGCTGATTCAAATCAACTAATCAAGCTTTGATCATGTCCTACAGCTGTGTTGTGGTAGGGGAAATGCTGCACAAAATACCTTTGTTCTATACCTGGAGTTGAATTTCATCCTGTTTGCAGCATTGTGTAATGCATTCATGTGCTACCATTGTCAGAGAATTATGGTAGATGATGATCATAGACATTTGATGAATCACCATCCTTACACAAATCAAGTAGAAGGCTGTGAAATATACCAATTCCTTGTGTGGCTATTTAGAGCCCTTGACAGTGGGTTGCTTATTTATTGAGTGGCAATATTGCTTGTTATTGTCTGTCGTTCTGTCCCAATATGTATATTTTTAACAATAGAAATGTATTGGGGGGAGGGTTGCCTCAGCTATTAATATAAATGCCTCATGTTTTACACTTGGTCATTGGAACCTTCCCATTATTGCAGCGGCCTAAGGTGAGGCCTCACTACAGTCCCTGGTTCGTATCCAGGCTGTGATTGGGAGTCCCAGAGGGCGGTGCTAGGCCCGTCATTGTAAATAAGAATTTGTTCTTAACTGACTTGCCTGGTCAAATAAAAATCATCACTACAGCTACAAAAAGTGCTGTTGATTCCAGCCACGAGAGGGTGCTGGAGTACAAGAGCAGCCTTTTCCTCATCCCTGCTCTTGGACAGCCATTATGTGCAGGCGCAAACCCAGCACTTCATGAGTCGTATCATGCACCAAATTCCCAACATTGACAAATGCGAAAAGATCATGTATACTGCGTCACCATGGCTCAATTATAATGGAAAGCGTTATATAAACCAGCATTATATTGTGTCGGTCCATGGCAATGAACAATGCATCTTTGTTCAGCTGCTCTCAGATTTTTCAAAGGATCCTGTCAGTTGGATCCTAGCCACTACAGTGAGTATGCATGGTTCATTTGAAAGGGTTAATTAATTTCAATAAACTTAATCACCACTGGCAGCCTGAGATTATTAAATCACCAATAACATTATGGCCTCAACATTTCTGAACACAGCCAAACTGAAAGCATCTTGATGAATTCATAAAGTACAACTAAATGTTCTATTGGCTGTATAACTCAGGGTAGAGTTTGGTTATAAAATAAACCTTTAATTCAATAAAGCCCCATTGACATAAGTTGTAGTTTGTATAGACGTTACAATAATTATCATTCAAGTTCATATTTTATTTAACATAATTCATATTGCAGTCATTGTGAACAGCTGGGATTTCAATATACACAATAGAATTGTAACATTGTAAGCCTCCACCCCCCCTCCCAATGAAATCTATCGCCCACCCCACCCGGAAAACCATAACAAAACTAAAAAGATCTCCCAATCCCACAACAGCCCTGCCTGCATTACTGATCCTGTCAATCTATGTCTGTGTCAGTCCTGTCAAATCAGTCAGTCCTCTGCCAGTGTATCTATGGCCTGTATTATGCATCTGGGTTGGTATAAGTACCTGTCTGAATCACGTGTGCGCATGTGATAGCATATGCCTTGCGTGTCAGTAGGCATGTTGTTGAGGCGTGTGTGTATATATGATAAGTTTCGCCACCAAGCATGGGTGCGATCCGTCAGGTTCAGAGCCCTCGTAATTGAGAGGCCTCGCAGTGTTCAAAACATACAACGCGATCCTTTAGTAAAAGGGAGGTGTCTAAGTGCGTATCTCGGTTGTGTGTTTTTGTCCTTGTCCGCGAGTGGGAGGATCAGTTGGCATGTCTATCTCCGCAAAATAACAACTGTGGGCATCAGCTTAGTGGCAATATACCGATTCTCTGAGCGACATTCACTGACCATCCAAACCTGTCATCTTTACCTTTGGACCCCCTCCCTTCCCCCGAGTGAACCCCACCCCCCCAATACTTTCCCCTCCCGGCTCCATCGACCCCCTCCCTCCCCGACTGCTCAAGTTTGTGTATCAGTCAGTGTCTCAGCGTGTGTAAACGGTAATGCGTCTTGGGGGGAAAAAAAAAAAAAAAAGAAAAGCGACATGGGCAAGGAGCTATTTGAGACACCGCTCAAAATACGTAGCGCCAACATAGCCCCCCCGCAGCGACCGCTGGACATTCTGCTCAAAGAGCCGTCGGTTTGTCTGCAGGACCTCCGCCGCCTCTTTGTTCAAGGGGTCCTCTGGATTTGGCTCCTGAGGAGTAGAAGGGCGTGGTTATTTGCCAGGTGTTCCTACCTGCTCCAACCAGTCGACCAATCTTTCAGAATCTGAAAGTCATAGCCATTATACAGTGCATTTGGTAAGTATTCAGACCCTTTGACTTTTTCAAAATTTTGTTACAACCCTGTTCGAATATTGATTAAATTGTTTTCCCCCCTTCAATCTATACACAATACCTCATAATGACAAAGCAAAAACAGGTTTCTGGATCCCCCCTCCTCTAGTTAAATTTTTTTTTTTTTTTTTAAATGGAAATATCACATTTACATAAGTATTCTGATCATTTACTCAGTACTTTGTTGACATTTTTGGCAGCGATTACAGCCTTGAGTCTAATTGGGTACGACGCTACAAGCTTGCCACACCTGTATTTGGGGAGTTTCTCCCATTCCCCTCTGCAGAGCCTCTCAAGATCTGTCAGGTTAGACGGGGAACGTCGCTGCACAGCTATTTTCAGGTCTCTCCAGAGATGTTCGATCTGGTTCAAGTCCGGGCTCTGGCTGGGCCACTCAAGGATATGCAGAGACTTATCCCGAAGCCACTCCTGCGTTGTCTTGGTTGTGCACAGGGTTGTTGTCCTGTTGGAAGGTGAACCTTCGCCCCAGTCTCAGGTCCCGAATGCTCTGGAGCAGATTTTCATCAGGGATCTCACTGTACATCTTTCCCTCGATCCTGACTAGTCTCCTAATCCCTATCAGTGAAAAACATCCCCACAGCATGATGATGCCACCACCATGCTTCAACATATGGATGGTGCCAGGTTTCCTCCAGATGTGACGCTTGGCATTCAGGCCAAAGAGTTCAATCTTGTTTGTCATGGTCGGAGAGTCCTTTAGGTGCCTTTTGGAAAACTCCAAGTGGGCTTTCATGTGTCTTGTACTGAGTGGCTTCGGTCTGGCCACTCTACCATAAAGGCCTGATTGCTGGAGTGCTGCAGAGATGGTTGTCCTTCTGGAAGGTTCTCCCATCTCCACAGAGGAACTCTGGAGCTCTGTCAGAGTGACCATCGGGTTGTTGGTCACCTCCCTGACCAAGGTCCTTCTCCCCAGATTGCTCAGAGTTTGCGCCTTCACACAATCCTTTCTCAGAGCTTTTACGGACAATTCCTTCGACCTCATGGCTTGGTTTTTGCTCTGATATGTACAGGTGTGTGCAGCTTTCCAAATCATGTCCAATCAATCAAATTGTAGAAACATCAAGGATGATCAATGGAAACAGGATGCACCTGAACTCAATTGCTTGTCTCATACCAAAGGGTCTGAATACTTGTGGAAATAAAAGGTATTTTTTATTTTGAATACATTTGCAAAAATGTCAAAACCTGTTTTCACTTTGTCATTAAGGGGTATTGTGTGTAGATTGATGAGGAAAAACAATTTCATACATTTTAGAATAAGGCTGTGACATAACAATGTGGAAAAAGCCAAGGGGTCTGAACACACTGTACATCCTGCTACATTCCTGATTCTAAGCATGGTGCACAAGGAAGAGTAATCAAACTTGGCTAGGCAAAATTGGAAATAGAATATCCCTGTACTCACTAGAAATAGATACTGTAGTCCATATATGATGGAGTTTACTGTCAACACAGGCTTCCAGTCCTCTCTGTAAGAGAAAAATAGATGTTTAAAGACACTGCTCAGCATAATAGTCCAAATTTGGAAATCTGTAGTCATTCTGAATTATCAAATGAGACAAGGTAAACAAAGTGACCACAGTGCAGGTAGTGTACCTCAAGATATTTAGGCAGACATTGCCCTCCAGGTCAATGTTTGGGTGGTACACCATTGTCTCACACTTGACCTTCGGGGGGTCATGAGGGTAGCCCTGTCCTACCTGGAAAACAGAGCAGTCACAAGAAGTCAAAGGAGGATAATCTCTGACCTTATATCCATTCCCTTTCTTTCGACTTACAACCGTGGTATTAACATGCTTACCATCAACATTGTTAAAGGCATGATCGGGAACTTTGGCGACTACTAAGTTTTTTTTTTTTTTTTTTTTAAACCTCCCGCTTTGGCCTGAATGTGTTGATGTGTAGTTCATACATGCATAATCTATGATCTGAATTACTGTCTTACCTCAATTAGCCACGAAATCCCTAGTTTGAAAGTGACTGTTTTTCTGGACGCTGTATTCTAGCATTTTCCCCCACGTGAGCCAGCCCCTAGCAATTTTAGATCAAGCCAATGAACTTCAGCCCTCGCCATTTAAGTGAGAGCTAGCAAGACACACACACAGCCGAGCCAGAGAGAGAACAATGACGTGGTGCAAATATCTTCATTTATCCTGAGTGTACAAAACACCATGGACACCTGCTCTTTCCATGGCTTAGACAGACCAGGTGAATCTAGGTAAAAGCTATGATCCCTTGTTGATGTCACTTGTTAAATCGACTTCAAATCAGTGTAGATGAAGGAGAGGAGACAGGGAAAATAATGGTTTTTAAGCCTAGAGACAATTGAGACATGGATTGTGTATGTGTGCCATTCAGAGGTTGAATGGGCAAGACAAAAGACTGACAGTGGCCTTCACAAAGTATTCATAACCAACTTACTGCACATTTTGTTGTGTTACAGCCTGAATTCAGAAGAGTAAAACAAAAAAAATGTGCATAAGTATTCACACCCCTGAGTCAGTACATGTTATAATCACCTTTGGAAGTGATTACAGCTGTGTCTAAGAGCTTTGCACACCTGATTTGTATAATATGTATTCATTATTATTTTCTAAATTCTTAAAGCGCTGTCAAAATGGGTCATTACTAGACAACCATTTTCAAGTCTGCCATAGATTTCCAAGCAGATTTAAGTCAAAACTGTAATTCGGCCACTCAGGAACATTCACGGTCTTCATGGTAAAGCAACTCCAGTGTATATTTGGACTTGTGTTTTTGGTTATTGTCCTGCTGTAAGGTCAATTCATCATCTCCCAGTGTCTGGTGGAAAGAAGACTGAACCAGACTTTCCACTAGGATTTTGCCTGTGCTTAGCTCCATTCCTTTCTTTTTTATCCTCCTTAATGATTACAAGCATACCCAAACCATTATGCAGCCACCACTATGCTTGAGAATATTTTAGAGTGGTACTCAGTAATGTGTTGTATTGAATTGACCCAAAACATAACACGTTGCATTTCGGACAAAAAGTTCATTGCTATGCCGCATTTTCTAAAAAAGTACTACTTTAGTGCCTTGTTGCAAACAGGATGCATGTTTGTTATTATGTACGGACTTCCTTCTTTACACTGTCAATTACGTTAGTATTGTGGAGTAACTATAATATTGTTGATCCATCCGCAATTTTCTATCACAGCTTTTGAACTCAGCAACTGTTTTAAAGTCCCCATTGGCCTCATCGTGAAATTCCTGAGTGGTTTCCTTCCTCTCCGGCAACTGAGTTAGCAAGGACGGCTGTATCTGTGTAATGACTGGGTGTATTGAAACACTATCTGAAGTGTAATAAATAACTTCACTATGCTCAAAGGGATATTCAATGTCTGCTATTTAAAATTAAAAAAAAAAAAAAAACATTTACCGATAGGTGCACTTTTTTGTGAGGCATTGGAAAACCTCCCTGGTCTTTGAGGTTGAATCTGTGTTTGAAATGCACTGCTTGACTGAGTGACCTTACAGATAATTGTATGTGTGGGGTACAGAGATGAGGTAGTCATTCAAAAAGCATATTGAAACACTATTGTTTCACACTGTCAGTCCATACAACTTGTGGCTAGTTAAGCACATTTTTTACACCTGAACTTGCTTGTCATAAGAAAGGGGTTGAATACTTGACTCTAGCCATTTCAGCTTTCATTTGAAGGAATTTGCAATCATTTAAAAAAACATAATTCCATTTTGACATTATGGGGTATTGTGTGTAGCAAAAAAAAAAACTCACTTGTAATCCATTTTAAATGTGAATAGTTTTCTAAACGGGGTGCCAGGCGCACCGGTTTGTGCCAAGAACTGCAACACTGCTGGGTTTCACCCGCAACAGTTTCCTGTGTGTATCAAGAATGGTCCACCACCCAAAGAACACCCAGCCAACTTCACACAATTGTGGGAAGCATTGGAGTAAACATGGGCCAGTCAGCTGATGTTCTGAAAGAGCGGCAAAATCTGGACCCCTACAAATCAGCCAGGCTAGACAATCTGGACCCTTTCTTTCTAAAATTATCTGCCGAAATTGTTGCCACCCCTATTACTAGCCTGTTCAACCTCTCTTTCGTGTCATCAGATTCCCAACGATTGGAAAGCAGCTGCGGTCATCCCCCTCTTCAAAGGGGGGGACACTCTTAACCCAAACTGCTACAGGCCTATATCTATCCTACCCTGCCTTTCTAAGGTCTTCGAAAGCCAAGTCAACAAATAGATCACCGACCATTTCGAATGCCACCATACCTTCTGCGCTATGCAATCTTGTTTCAGAGCTGGTCATGGGTGCACCTCAGCCACGCTCAAGGTCCTAAACGATATCTTAACCGCCATCGATAACAAACAATATTGTGGAGCCGTATTCATTGACCTGGCCAAGGCTTTCGACTCTGTCAATCACCACATCCTCATCGGCAGACTCGATAGCCTTGGTTTCTCAAATAATTGCCTCGCCTGGTTCACCAACTACTTCTCTATGTCAAATCGCAGGGCCTGTTGTCCGGGCCTCTGGCAGTCTCTATGGGGGTGCCACGGGGTTCAATTCTTGGACCGACTCTTTTCTCTGTATACATCAATGATTTCGCTCTTGCTGCTGGGGAGTCTCTGATCCACCTCTACGCAGACGACACCATTCTGTATACTTCTGGCACTTTGGACACTGTGTTAACAACCCTCCAGACAAGCTTCAATGCCATTACAACTCTCCTTCCGTGGCCTCCAATTGCTCTTAAATACAAGGAAAACTAAATGCATGCTCTTCAACCGATCGCTGCCTGCACCTGCCTGCCCGTCCAACATCACTACTCTGGACGGCTCTGTGGACAACTACCTAGGTGTCTGGTTAGACTGTAAACTCTCCTTCCAGACTCACATCAAAAATCTCCAATCCAAAGTTAAATCTAGAATTGGCTTCCTATTTCGCAACAAAGCATCCTTCTCTCATGCTGCCAAACATACCCTTGTAAAACTGACCATCCTACCGATCCTTGACGGTGTCATTTACAAAATAGCCTCCAATACCCTACTCAATAAATTGGATGCAGTCTATATCACAGTGCCATCCGTTTTGTCACCAAAGCCCCATATACTACCCACCACTGTGACCTGTACGCTCTCATTGGCTGGCCTTCGCTTCATATTCGTCGCCAAACCCACTGGCTGCAGGTCATCTACAAGACCCTGCTAGGTAAAGCCCCCCTTAGCTCGCTGGTCACCATAGCAGCATCCACCTGTAGCACTCGCTCCAGCAGGTATATTTCTCTGGTCACCCCCAAAACCAATTATTCCTTTGGCCGCCTCTCCTTCCAGTTCTCTGCTGCCAATGACTGGAACGAACTACAAAAATCTCTGAAACTGGAAACACTTATCTTCCTCACTAGCTTTAAGCACCAGCTGTCAGAGCAGCTCACAGATCACAGCACATAGCCCATCTATAATTTAGCCCAAACAACTACCTCTCCCACTACTGTATTTATTTTGCTCCTTTGCACCCCATTATTTCTCTCTCTACCTTGCACATTCTTCCACTGAAAATCTACCATTCCCGTGTTTTACTTGCTATATTGTATTTACTTCGCCACCATGGCCTTTTTTCACCTTTACCCCCCTTCTCACCTCATTTGCTCACATTGTATATAGACTTATTTTTCTACTGTATTATTGACTGTGTTTGTTTTACTCCATGTGTAACTCTGTTGTTGTTGTACGTGTCGAACTGCTTTGCTTTATCTTGGCCAGGTCTCAATTGTAAATGAGAACGTGTTCTCAACTTGTCTGCCTGGTTAAATAAAGGTTCAATAAATACATTTTTTAAAAATGGTCCAGTGCAGCCATTTTTATCTCAATATAAAATAATTTCTGGGTTAGGTCCGAGAATGGTGCAGACAAACAAAAAAACATCCTGTCAGCGGCAGCCATGTGGGTGAAAAGCGCTCGTTGAAGGGAGGTCAAAGGAGAATGGTAAGAATCGTGCAAACTAACAGGCGGGCCACAAACGGCGCTGTACAACAGTGGTGTGCAGAACGTCTTCTCGGAACTCACAACTTATCGGACCCTGTCACGGATGGGCAACTGCAGCAGACGACCACACCGGGTTCCACTCCTATCAGCTATAAACAAGAAGCGCCTCCAGTGGGGCACGTGATTACCAACACTGGACAATTGAGGAGTAGAAAAACATCACCTGGTCCGACAAATCCAGGTTCCTGTTACTGATGGCAGAGTCAGGATTTGGCATAAGCTGCATGAGTCCAAGGCCTCATCCTGCCTGGTGTCAACCGTACAGGCTGGTGGCGGTCGTGTAATGGTGTGGGAACTGTTTTCCTGGCACACATTAGGTCCCTTGATACCAACTGAGCAACATTTGAACACCACACCTTGTAGAATCCATACCCCAAAGAATTCAGGATGTTCTGGAGGCAAGTGGGGCTCTGACCCAGTAGTAGGTGGGTGTACCTGATAAAACCTGGCCACTGAGTATAAACTCAACAAAAAAAAAGAAACTTCCTCTCACTGTCAACTGTGTTTATTTTCAGCACACTTAACATGTGTAAATATTTGTATGAAAATAACAAGATCCAACAACTTCGACAAAAATCGAACAAGTTCCACAGACATGTGACAAACAGAAATTGCCCCTGAACAAAGGGGGTTCAAAAGTAATAGTCAAAATCAGGTGTGACCACCAGCTGCATTAAGCAGTTAAGTACTGCAGTGCATCTCCTTCCTCATGGACTGCACCAGATTTGCCAGTTCTTGCTGTGAGATGTTACCCCACTCTTCCACCAAGGCACCTGCAAGTTCTCTGACATTTCTGGGGGGAATGGCCCTAGCCCTCACATCCAACAGGTCCCAGACGTGCTCAATGGGCTCGAGATCCCGGGCTCTTTGCTGGCCATGGCACAACACTGACATTCCTATCTTGCAGGAATTCACGCACAGGACGAGCAGTATGGCTGGTGGCATTGTCATGTACCACATGAGGGAGGAGGAGGTCTTCCCTGTAATGCACAGTGTTGAGATTGCCTGCAATAACAACAAGCTCAGTCCGATGATGCTGTGACACACCGCCCCAGACCATGACGGACCCTCCACCTCGATCCCGCTCCAGAGTACAGTTCTCGGTGTAACGCTCATTCCTTCAACGATAAACGTGAATCCGACCATCACCCATGGTGAGACAGAACCGCAACTCATCAGTGAAGAGCACTTTTTGCTAGTCCTGTCTGGTCCAGTGACGGTGGGTTTGTGCTCATAGGTGACATTGTTGCTCAGTGATGTCTGGTGAGGACAGGCCTTACAAGCCCTCAGTCCAGCCTATTGCGGACAGTCTGAGCACTGATGGAGGGATTGTGCGTTCCTGTTGTAATTTGAGTATTTGTTGTTGCCATCCTGTACCTGTCCCGCAGATGTGATGTTCAGCTGTACCGCTGTTGTTACATGTGGTCTGCCACTGCGAGGATGATCAGCTGTCCGTCCTGGCTCCCTGTAGCACCGTTTTAGGCGTCTCACAGTACTGATATTGCAGTTTATTGCACTAGCCACATCTGCAGTTGTCATGCCTCCTTGCAGCATGCCTAAGGCACGTTCACGCAGATGAGCAGGGACCCTGGGCATCTTTCTTTTGGTGTTTTTCCAGAGCCAGTAGAAAAGCCTCTTTGTTTTCATAACTGTGACCTTAATTGCCTACCGTCTGTAAACTGTTAAGTGTCTTAACGACCGTTCCACAGGTGCATGTTCATTAATTGTTCATGGTTCATTGAACAAGCATGGGAAACCGTGTTAAAACCTTTTACAATGAAGATCTGTGAAGTTATTTGGATTTTTTTTTAAAAATATTTGAAAGACAGGGTCCTGAAAAAGGAACATTTCTTTTTTTGCTGAGTTTATATATAAAACACAAGGAAATCAAGTTTCTGACTGCACTGGGCCTTTAACCATTCAAAACTGACATTAAAAACGTTGGATACCAAATTGTGACCCTAAAAACATCACAAAACAATAGCTATCAAGCAGGTGGAATGCCATTAACAACAGTTATGTGACAGTAAAGCAAGGGTGTAGTGACTCATGTCGTCCCGATGTCTGTCCACCCACATTAAGCCCCCTTACCTTAAAGCTGAAGACAAACTTTCCCCCTTTGTAAAAGCCCTAAAAAGAGAGAAAATAACCTGAGAATGTGTTTACATAAGGGTTTCTATGAATGCTGTTCATAGCCTGTTTGGTGGGTTGGCATGACATGATGCCAATGTACAGCGCTAAATAATACATTGTGTACAAAGTATTTATCTTTGGATATTAGTTGATAAGCAACCACGTTAGCATTCGAACCCATTCATTAGTTGTGAGTACAATAGTTAAATGTCTAATAAACACATATGACATATGGAGGATTCTCTCTGACAAGTAGCTACAGATTGTTTCAGGAAAGAGTGAAGACCTCGTCTGGTGAGATGATGAGTTTGAAGTTGAGCAGATCATCTTGGTCGGGGAAGACGATCTCGCACGTCTTTGGGAGGTTCAGCTCATTGATGTCTGCGAGGAGAAAATGTATGTCTCAGTGAATAGCAGTCGTTTGCATCGATTTCCCTTCAGTTGCATGCATGAAACCTGCCTGGCAGAAATATGAAAACTAAAGTCTTCTTATCCGTTTTTTTGTTTTTTAACGGACAGAAAGTGGCATGTAAATGCGATTGAAGAAGGCACCTGAGCAGCGCAGTCCAATGAACAAAGTCCAATGATCCCTTCTGAAGTGCTGGGGTGATCCCACACCTGGGGTGGTATTTTCCCTCTCACTCTGAGGTCTTTCAAACTGTAATGGTTGCCCTGCAGTATTTCCTATATTTTGCTTTGAATAACAACAATCTTTTTCTACAAGTTTAATATGCGAACAGAGTCAGTTCACTTCAAATGGAGGAAAACCAATGTGACTATGTTGTGGTCCTCTAGCCTAAAAGCTAAACAACATTCTTTAGGTATATAGGTCCCGTTGGTTTTAGGCGGCCTTCATCCACTGTGAAATGGAGATTAGCTTAGTCTTTCAAAATCATGGCTTGAGTCAAAAGCCAACTGGATATCTTATATGGGGTCCGTGGTGTTACAAGGTTCATGTACCAAACAACTGAGCCATTGGAACAAAACCACCACACTCATCACAGGGGTGGTTTGAATTTCATTATCCAAGTATCTGGGAAAACATTTGTGTACATGGTTGTGGGATGCTTTTCAAAACATGGTGCATATGTCTTTTCACAGCATTTCCTCATTTTGGATAGCTGGAAATGTCACATACACTTTTGAGTCATTTGCTAAAGACCTGCCTTTACAATTCTGTAACTACTTTATAAGGCTGAGATTATAAAACAATATTCATATTTCTTGCCATTCAACTCCCAGTCAGTCTTGTCACGTGTTCTGTCATGAAAGGTATGGAAAGTTGAAAATGTCTCACTTTAAATAGCCACGTTGTACACAGTTACTTTGTGACAAACAGTTTACTCCAGCACACTGGCCAGAAACTGTTTGTAAGCGTGGTAAACATCCTGGCTCGTGATTGCTACTTCAAGTCAGTATAGCTAATTAGCTGCTGACTAATGAAAATCAACGGTTACTTTTTAATAACATCAATAGTGATATCCACAATAGTGGAAGACACATTTGTGATATCTTGTTGAATAATGAACAACTACATCCACGTTTTTGAGCTAGTTAGCATCAGACCGAAGTAGCTAACTAACGTCATCTGTTTAATGGGTATAGCTACTGGTAGCTTGTGTTTTCTCTTTTGCACAAACTGCTTAGTGGCACATCTAAATTGAAACATTGTTAACTTGGCTAACTACTGAACAAATAACGTTATACAGTAAGTTAGCTAGCTAAATCACTTAACTAGTAGGGCAAATGAACTAATTAACAAGGGTGCTAACTAAAAAGAAGTGATGTACATATGAGTTGACTCCCTGGCTTCACCATCTTCTGGCTGCGACGTTTGAGTTTTGTTTTCATAATAGCTAGCTAGCTAACGTTAGCCAGATGGCTAGCTAACTAATTAGCCAACTAGCTAGCTCAGCCTCCTATGACAAAACACACTAGTTTTAGTTGTGTCTTTATTCATTAACCATGTAGACAGACACGCTAATTCAACAAACATGTCCATGGTTTAAAAATAAACCATCTGATTTTAAAGAAGCCAGTTAGCCTACCTTTCTGTATTCGAAGCTGGGCCGCGCTTGCTTTTTTACCCCCAGCTCCTGTTCTGTTTCCTCCAGCAGATTCCTCGTCTTTCTTCTGCTGCTTCAGAGAAAAGAGCTTAATCATCTTCAATTAGTTTATTGAAGATCTATGTTTCAGGTCCTTCAATTAGAAACAGCTCTTTGTCTTAAATTTATGGAGGGAGTTATGACTCAGTACAGCACCGTAATGTTGTTGGAGCCGGTGCGTCTCAGCTACAATATCGGAAGACAAGCTGATAGCCTAGCTCGGTAGCACTGCTGCGTGAGACAGTAACGTTACGATGCCAAGGTAGCGAATGAAGGAAGGGGGGAGTTCTGAAAGAATGGTGGAGGTACACAAACTGTACCAGTTTGTTTCTGTTGATATGAAATCATAGGAGATTGCCTAGTTGGGCTACTCATATTCATAAGCTTTATTTAACTTACACTCATATTGGAGGGTTAGAGACTGCATATGTTCATATTTTCTGGTTGCGGAACAGCACCCTGAAGTATTCATGGACAAAACAAAACAGAAACTATTTGATTCAGATGTACAATGTTAAATCAGTGTTGTACATAGCTTACACAAAATAATAATGCACATATGTATTTTCAGCACCACACCAGACAGTATTTTGTCTCTCAGGCAAGAACAATGTGCTTGGAAAATGCTAGAAAAAAATATTTCTCACATTTAATTATGACTAGCACACTATGAGTCATAATAAATGAATGGTGGAAAAGTTTTCCCATAGGGGAAACAAGGGCTGTTTCCCTGGAGTGACATTTTGATAACTGTAATTCACTTTAGGACAAGGAGACTTATCAATGTATTTACCTGCCAAAAAATGAAATGCTAATTAGCTGATATTGTGACTATCGTAAAGAACTACAAATGCCATGATGATCTGGACGAGGTTGCCAATTCAACGCAAATGTAAGAATCTCTGGATTAACTATCTAATGCTAAATTTAGCAATGAATAAATTGGCTACATTTCTTTAAATTGACAGCTCCGTGAACTGTCTTGTGCAAGGTTTAAGTTGACACAATACCTGTTACCAAAGGTGTCAGCTAGCGATGACATGCAGGGATTTGTAGTCTTGCATGATGTCTACTTTGATATGAATGAGCATTTTTTAATCTGAGTAATAGAGACAAAAATATTGTTGTCACCTTGTCCAAACAGAGATGTACATGCTAATCAAAATGTCATGCCAGGGTAAGCCTACACGAAACACAGCCCTTATTAAGTGTTTATAAAATTCCCTGTGGAAAATCAATTGGAGGTTTTATGGATATTATGACACCTCTATAACTGATGTGTGTGTGTGTTCCTTCAATTAGATACAGAAAGGTCTGCGGTCATCTGCCTTTGGCCTAATGGGCTCCCAAGTGGCGCAGCGGTCTAAGGTACTGCATCTCAGTGTTTGAGGCATCACTACATACACTGGTTTGATTCCAGGCTGTATTACAACTGGCTGTGATTGGGAGTCCCATATGGCGGCACACAATTGGCTCAGCGTAGTCCGTGTTAGGGTTTGGCCTGGATAGGCCATCATTGTAAATAAGAAGTTGTTCTTAACTGACTTGCCTAGTTAAATAAAGGTTAAATAAATAAATAATAATAATAATAAAGAGAAGGAACCCAGACTTCATCAAAGAAATTGGAAACACAGACATTGTCATCCTGCCAGAAACATGGTATAGAGGAGACAGACTCATTGGTTGCCCTCTAGGTTACAGTGAGCTGGTAGTCCCATCCACCGAACTACCAGATGTGAAACAGAGAAGAGACTCAGTGGGTATGCTAATTTGTTATAGAGCAGACCTAACCCAGTCTTAACGTAGTCAAAACAGGAACATTTTACATCTGGCTAGAAATGTAATAAGGAAATGATCTCAACAGAGAAATGTGTCGTGTGTGAATTTAAGTATATCTAATTTTCTCTTTCTTTCTCTCTCTCAGATGACCTGAGCCCTAGGACCATGCCTCAGGACTACCTGACATGATGACTCCTTGCTGTCCCCAGTCCACCTGGCCATGCTGCTGCTCCAGTTTCAACTGTTCTGCCTGTGATTATTATTATTTGACCATGCTGGTCATTTATGAACATTTGAACATCTTGGCCATGTTCTGTTATAATCTCCACCCGGCACAGCCAGAAGAGGACTGGCCACCCCACATAGCCTGGTTCCTCTCTATGTTTCTTCCTAGGTTTTGGCCTTTATAGGGAGTTTTTCCTAGCCACCGTGCTTCTACACCTGCATTGCTTGCTGTTTGGGGTTTTAGGCTGGGTTTCTGTACAGCACTTTGAGATAGCAGCTGATGTATGAAGGGCTATATAAATACATTTGATTTGATTTGAAATGTCCTCATGTGTGCTACCTATATCCCACCAATATAATCCCCATACTTTAATGATGACAGCTTCTCCATCCTAGATGGGGAGAACAACCATTTCCAGGCCAAGGGACATGTACTAGTCTGTGGCAAACCTAAATGCCAGAACTGGACAAGAACCTGACACTCTCAGCACACAGGGAGACAAACACCTACCTGGAGGTGACAGTATGCCCTCCCAAATATGCCCCCCTAGACACAACTATGACAAAACAACCAAGAAAATGTGTCACAACTCCTGCAGCTTGGTCGCACGCTGGGTGTGTACATAGTCAATGTTAGGCTTTGAGGAGATTCCTATGGTAGGTACACCTCCAGCACATCCATTGGCAGCAGTGCTGTAGTTGGGTGCTATAAAAAAGATAATCAACAACATCAACCACCGGAGCCACTGCCTGTTCACCCCGTTATCATCCAGAAGGCGAGGTCAGTACAGGTGCATCAAAGCTGGGACCGAGAGATAGAAGCTATTTTTCAATCTCAAGGCCATCAGACTGCTAAACAGCCATCACTAGCACTTCAGAGGCGGCTACAGACATAGATTAGGAATCACTGGCCACTTTTAGAAATGGATCTCTAGCCACTTTAATAATGTCTTCGTCTCTTCCATTACTAATCTCATCTGCATAAACTGCAATCCACACTATTCTACAGTATCTTAGTCACTTTTCAATTGTGTTTACATATTGCATCAGCCATTTCATATGTATATACTGTATTGCATTCTATACTAAACCACTGACTGTTAAACAGCCATCTCCAGCACATCAGAGGCTGCTGCCTATAGACAGATTAGGAATCACTGGCCATTTTAAGGAAATGGATCTCTAGCCACTTTAATAATGTCTCCGTATCTTGCATTACTCATCTCATATGTATAAACTGTACTCTATACTATTCTACGGTATCTTAGTCAATTTAATTGTGTGTAAATATTGCATCACCCATCTCGTATGTATATACTGTATTTTATACTATGCCACTGTGCTTAGTCCAATGCCACTCTGACATATACAGTTGAAGTCGGAAGTTTACATACACTTAGGTTGGAGTCATTAAAACTCGCTTTTCAAACACTCCACAAATGTCTTGTTAACAAACTATAGTTTTGGCAATCGGTTAGGACATCTACTTTGTGCATGTGTAGCCGATGTGAAATGGCTAGCTAGTTAGCGGCGGTGCGCGCTAGTGGCGTTTCAATCGGTGACGTCACTTGCTCTGAGACCTTGAAGTAGTGGTTCCCCTTGCTCTGCAAGGGTCGCGGCTTTTGTGGAGCGATGGGTAACGATGCTTCGAGGGTGACTGTTGACGTGTGCAGAGCGTCCCTGGTTCGCGCCCAGGTCGGGGCGAGGGGACGGACGTAAAGTCTATACTGTTACACATGACACAAGTCATTTTTCCAACAATTGTTTACAGACAGATTATTTCACTTATAATTCACTATATCACAATTCCAGTGGGTCAGAGGTTTACATACACTAAGTTGACTGTGCCTTTTTGTGTCATGGCTTTAGAAGATTCTGATAGATTGGAGGTGTACCTGTGGATGTATTTCAAGGTCTACCTTCAAATGCAGTGCCTGTTTGCTTGACATCATGGGAAAATCAAAAGAAATCAGCCAAGACCTCAGACAAAAATTGTAGACCTCCACAAGTCTGGTTCATCCTTGGAAGCCATTTCCAAACGCCTGAAGGTACCACGTTCATCTGTACAACAATAGTACACAAGGAGAAACACCATGTGACCACGCAGACGTCATACCGCTCAGGAAGGAGACATGTTCTGTTTCCTAGAGATGAATGTACTTTGGTGCGAAAAGTTCAAATCAATCCCAGAACAATAGCAAAGGACCTTGTGAAGATGCTAGAGGAAACAGGTACAAAAGTATCTATATCCACAGTAAAACGAGTCCTATATCGACATAACCTGATAGACCACTCAGTAAGGCTGCTCCAAAACCACCATAGAAAAGTCAGACTACGGTTTGCAACTGCACACGGGGACAAAGATCGCATTTTGGGGAGAAATGTCCTCTGGTCTGATGAAAGAAAAATAGAACTGTTCGCCCATAATGACCATCGTTATGTTTGGAGGAAAAAGGGGGAGGCTTGCAAGCAGAAAAACACCATCCTAACCGTGAAGCACAGGGTGGCAGCATCATGTTGTGGGGGTGCTTTGCTGCAGGAGGGACTGGTGCACTTCACAAAATAAATGGCACCATGAGGAAGTAAAATCATGTGGATATATTGAAGCAACATCTCAAGAGATCAGTCAGGAAGTTAAAGCTTGGTCGCAAATGGGTCTTCCAAATGGACAATGACCCCAATCATACTTCCAAAGTTGTGGCAAAATGGCTTAAGGACAACAAAGTCAAGGTATTGGAGTGGCAATCACAAAGCTCAAACCTCAATCCCATAGAAAATGTGTGGGCAGAACTGAAAAATTGTGTGCGATTAACGAGGCCTACAAACCTGACTCAGTTACACCAGCTCTGTCAGGAGGAATGGGCCAAAATTCACCCAACTTATTGTGGGAAGCTTATGGAAGGCTACCCAAAACATTTGACCCAATTTAAACAATTTAAAGGCAATGCTACCAAATACTAATTGAGTGTATGTAAACTTCTGACCTAGTGGGAATGTGATGAAATAAATAAAAGCTGAAATAAACCATTCTCTCTACTATTATTCTGACATTTCACATTCTTAAAATAAAGTGGTGATCCTAACTGACCCAAGACAGGGAATTTTTACTTGGATTAATTGTCAGGAATTGTGAAAAACTGAGTTTAAATGTATTTGGCTAAGGTGTATGTAACCTTCTGACTTCAACTGTATGTATATATATTCTTAATCCATTCCTTACTTAGATTAATGTGTATGTTGTGAAACTGTTAGATATTACTTGTTAGATTTTACTGCCCTGTCGGAGCTAGAAGCACAAGTATTTCGCTGCCCCCCCAATAACATCTGCAAAACACGTATGTGACCAATAAATGTGATTTAACATTTCAAATGTCCTTCAGTGTAACTGTCCGGGTTAAAGATCGAATAACAAAAGTGTTTTTAAAATGTAGTAATTCATCCTAAAAATATAAATTAACACCCATGGCATAATTGTGTTAGTGTTTGCAACAATATATAGGATAATGGGCAACATACTGTATCTAAAAAATATTGAAAAACTTGAATAACTTTTGTCTGGCTTTTGCGCTTCATCAATGTCATTCAGTATATGGCAATGTAAACATATTTCCCATGCTAATAAAGCCCCTTGAATAGAGAGAGAGAGTCATATCAAAAGTCTTACTTCAGACAGCATTTTCAAGTTTAGGGACCTCATTCAGAAACACATTCTGTGTTGTCCCATACCTAATGTTGTCCCCAGGCTCAATTGCTACCGCATATAGACAGGTTGACAGAGAGCCGGGAGGTGGATGACATTATCCCATACCTATATATTGTCCCAAGGACATCATACCTATTTGTTCATATTTGTCCAAGGAACATTTTTAATTATCAAATCAAATCAAATCAAATGTTATTTGTCACATACACATGGTTAGCAGATGTTAATGCGAGTGTAGCGAAATGCTTGTGCTTCTAGTTCCGACAATGCATGTTATGTTATTTCACCTTTATTTAACCAGGTAGGCCAGTTGAGAACAAGATCTCATTTACAACTGCGACCTGGCCAAGATAAAGCAAAGCAGTGCAACAAAAACAACAACACAGAGTTACACATGGGATAAACAAACGTACAGTCAATAACACAATAAAAACATCTATGTACAGTGTGTACAAAGTAGGAAGGTAAGGCAATAAATAGGCCATAGAAGTGAAATAATTCCAATTTAGCATTAACACGAGTGATAGATGTGCAGATGATGATGTGCAAGTAGAGATACTGGGGTGCAAAAGAGCAAGAGGATAAGTAACATTATGGGGATGAGGTAGATGGTTGTACCATTTACAGATTGGCTGTGTACAGGTACAGTGATCGGTAAGCTGCTCTGACAGCTGATACTTAAAGTTAGAGAGGGAGATATAAGACTCCAGCTTCAGCAATTTTTGCAATTCGTTCCAGTCATTGGCAGCAGAGAACTGGAAGGAAAGGCGGCCAAAGCAGGTGTTGGCTTTGGGGATGACCAGTGAGATATACCTGCGAGAGCGCATTCTACGGGTGAGTGTTGTTATCGTGACCAGTGAGCTGAGATAAGGCGGAGCTTTACCTAGCAAAGACTTACAGATGACCTGGAGCCAGTGGGGCTGGCGACAAATATGTAGCGAGGGCCAG
This sequence comes from Oncorhynchus keta, assembly GCF_023373465.1. Lineage (NCBI taxonomy): Eukaryota > Metazoa > Chordata > Actinopteri > Salmoniformes > Salmonidae > Oncorhynchus > Oncorhynchus keta. The sequence goes on from NC_068452.1 coordinate 19,109,060, forward strand.
CCGACGAGAGCATACAGGTCGCAGTGGTGGGTGGTATATGGGGCTTTGGTGACAAACGGATGGCACTGTGATAGACTGCATCCAGTTTGCTGAGTAGAGTGTTGGAGGCTGTTTTGTAAATGACATCGCCGAAGTCAAGGATCGGTAGGATAGTCAGTTTTACGAGGGTATGTTTGGCAGCGAGTGTGAAGGAGGCTTTGTTGCGAAACAGAAAGCCGATTCTAGATTACATTTTTTTAATACCTTGAGTGTAGCTGAGGTGCAACCCGTGACCAGCTCGGAAACCGGATTGCACAGCGGAGAAGGTATGGTGGGATTCGAAATGGTCAGTGATCTGTTTATTAACTTGGCTTTCAAATACTTTAGAAAGGCAGGGCAGGATAGATATAGGTCTGTAACAGCTTGGGTCTAGAGTGTCACCCCCTTGGAAGAGGGGGATGACCGGGGCAGTTTTCCAATCTTTAGGGATCTCGGATGATACGAATGAGAGGTTGAACAGACTGGTAATAGGGGTTGCAACAATGGCGGTGGATAATTTTAGAAAGAAAGGGTCCAGATTGTGTAGCCCAGCTAATTTGTACGGGTTCAGGTTTTGCAGCTGGGGAGGCTTGGGCAAGTCGCTGCGGGGGGTGTGGAGCTGTTGGCCGGGGTTGGGGTAGCCTGGAAGAAAGCATGGCCAGCCGTGGAGAAATGCTTTTTGAAATTCTCGATTATCGTGGATGTATCAGTGGGGACAGTGTTTCCTAGCCTCAGTGGGCAGCTGGGAGGAGGTGCTCTTATTCTCCATGGACTTTACAGTGTCTCAACACTTTTTGGAGTTTGAGCTACAGGATGCAAATTTCTATTTGAAAAAGCTAGCCTTAGCTTTCCAGACCGACTGCATGTATTGGTTACTGACTTTTCTGAAAAGTTGCATATCGCAGGGACTATTCGATGCTAGTGAAATCCGCCACAGGATGTTTTTGTGCTGGTTGAGGTCAGTCAGGTCTAGAGTAAACCAAGGGTTATATCTGTTCTTAATTCTACATTTTTTAAAAGGGGCATGCTTATTTAAGATGGTGAGGAAATTACTTTTAAAGAATGACCAGGCATCCTCAACTGACGGGATGAGGTCAATATCCTTCCAGGATACCCGGGCCAGGTCGAATGGAAAGGCCTGCTCGCAGATGTGTTTTAGGGAGCGTTTGACAGTGATGAGGGGTGGTCGTTTGACCATGAGGCAGTGATCGCAGAGGTGTATTTGGATGGCAAGTTAGTCAGGATAATATCTATGAGGGTGCCCATGTTTATGGATTTAGGGTTGTACCTGGTGGGTTCCTTGATAATTGGTGTGAGATTGAGGGCATCTAGCTTAGATTGTAGGACTGCCGGGGTGTTAAGCATATCCCAGTTTAGGTCACCTAACAGAACGAACTCTGAAGATAGATGAGGGGCAATCAATTCACATATGGTGTCCAATTGTTAAAATTAGAAGCTTGAACTGTTTGGGCATAGACCTGGAAAGTATGACAGAACTTTGCAGGCTATATCTGCAGGAGATTGCAACTCCTCCCCCTTTGGTAGTTCTATCTTGATGGAAAATGTTGTAGTTTCCTCCCCCTTTGGTAGTTCTATCTTGATGGAAAATGTTGTAGTTGGGGATGGAAATCTCAGAATTTTTGGTGGCCTTCCTAAGCCAGGATTCAGACATGGCAACGGCATCAGGGTTGGCGGAGTGTGCTAAAGTAGTGAGTAAAAAAACGTAGGGAGGAGGCTTCTGATGTTAACATGCATGAAACCAAGGCTTTCACGGTTACAGAAGTCAACAAATGAGAGCGCCTGGGGACACGCAGGGCCTGGGTTAACCTCCACATCACCCGAGGAACAGAGGAGGAGTAGGATGAGGGTACGGCTAAAGGCTATCAAAACTGTGTATGGCATTGAAGCTCGTTTGGAGGTTTGTTAGCACAGTGTCCAAAGAATGGCCAGATGTATACAGAATGGTGTCGTCTGCATAGAGGTGGATCAGAGAATCACCAGCAGCAAGTGCGACATCATTGATATATACAGAGAAAAGAGTCTGCCTGAGAACTGAACCCTGTGGTACCCCATAGAGACTGCCAGAGGTCCGGACAACAGGCCCTCCGATTTGACACACTGAACTCTATATGAGAAGTGAACCAGGCGAGGCAGTCATTTGAGACACCAAGGCTATTGAGTCTGCCGATAAGAATGCGGTGATCACCTGGTATAACATCAATCTGGTATAGGGTAACCAAGGGTTTCCCAAACTTTGTCAAGGGGCCCCCTCTGAGTGCACATTTTGTTTTTTGTCGTAGCACTAGATTAGTTGGTTATTTTAATAGCTGTGTAGTGCTAGGGCAGGACTGAGTTTGGGAAACCCTGGGGTAATCTACCCTTCTGTCTCTTCACCTTTTTTTATGTACAGTTTCATCACAGACTTTTTTTGTGTGGATATTTTAGACACAAAAAGAAAATACCTACTGCTGTCCACAATCCTCCATAGAATAAATACAGATGTTTATTGACTATTTGAATCTCCAACAAGGCTTCCTTTACAGCCTTTTAGTGGTACAATTAGAACTTGGTTGGTTCTACACTATTTATACTCCAAATCCCACAATTCCACAGGCTTCGCTCCTGACGTCTTGAAAGGGAGGCGCGGCAATATTTTTCCTCCCCATATTTTATTTACTATATTTATTTATTAATTAATTTTTTCTAGACAAAAATGGAGAACGATTGCCACATATCTTACCAATAGCATACGGACGATTAAACGTGTATTCGGATTAAAGTAGCAAGGTTGCTGACGAGCTAATAAAAAAAACACAAAACAAGAATCACACAATAGAAAACGAGAACAATAGCCACGCTCATCCGTCTATTCAGATTTTCTCTTTCATTTTGACTGGAATTTATAGGGAAACCCGCAGCAGACATTGAAGCTGCGAAACAAGATAATTTTTTAACAAAACGTCTTCTCTCGAAATCACGTGCCATTTTGCATGTTTTGAAGACCTCAAGAACACGTTGGAAGACGTTTGAGAGACCAAGAAACAGGGATAGGGGTCAAAGAATGGAGTGAATGGCACAAAAAACGCTATGTGTTGCGTCTTGAAATGTATTGTTACATACCCATTCGGCATCCCTTTACATCTCTGCCTAATCTAGAGTAGACCGGTAAGAAGGAAAAATCTAATTATCTTTCTGGCTCCATTATTACTGTAACAACATGGAACGCATATGAACGTGCCATACGGGACCCAGAATCGGCAAGAAAGGCTACAGGAGAAAGAAACAAGGAAGCGATCCCCTAACAGCTAATATCAAAGCTAGCTAGCTAACTGTTGGCTAATAATATTATTTCTAATGCGCGACCAAGGAGTATGCGACTCGATACAAAGAGGTTAGTAATTGTAACAGTTTACCACTAAACGCACATATTCAAAGTGATCAGGTATCTACTACAGTATTTTTGCAAGATACTGAGCAATATGAAAGAGGAAGAGCATTGCAGGGAAGCGAATGGAGGAGAGATGACGGATGACTGTGTGTAATCAATTGATCATTTTATTCATTGATATAACAATGCATTTTTTCAATGTTACTCATGTACAGCATGTTCACTACACACCGTGCAGTGAACTAACTACGTACAGTAGCCAGTAAAGCAGCCACACTGGTTAGCTAGCTAACGTTAGCTGCTAAGTTATTGGCTGCGCATCTTCCTTGTAGCTAGCTAACGTTAGCTAGTCATCCAATTCAATCTTGCGCTACAGGCCATAATGTGGGCAGCCATGTATCCTTACAGAATGGACAAGTCCCTCCCAACAAACAACATTGCTATGAAAAATTACAAGCATGTTTTATCAATACGTGATGTGTGTGCAAAGTAAATGCTTGTTGTGGTTGTTAGGAAGCAGGCTAACAAGCTTGCTTGCAACAGCAGCTAGCAACACCAAGACTTGGTTGAATTATTTCTTGCCATCTCATTAATCAAACCCCAGTATTTACTTAATTATTTCCTATAAAACAGGTCGCTGGATGTAAGTTTACTGCACTATAACACATCCATTTAATGACTTGGCTTAATTGGCAAAGGTTCCTCTGCTCTGGGGAGGCACACATTGAAATTACTGTTTTGATTTCACGAGTGCCTGGCTGGTGCTGACATCTATCTCAGTTCAGTTTCTGCAATATCACGCCTCTGTCCTTCCTTACCCTCTTTCCTTCCTTAGCCCCTCTCTTTGTGTGAGATGGAGAGAGACCGATACACTTGGTCCATGTTTGGCTCTAATTTATAACATCCTATATTATCCTCATCTCTGCTTTTCACCCCCCAAGCCAGCTAGCTGTCAGTGCATTACTCTGTCTCATTCCACACACATCTGTTTATCTACATTAGTTCATGCAAAGTATAGCCTACAAATTAGGGTTGGGCTGATATTTGATTATATCGTGATATTTGACATTGATGATATATCGGGAAGTGCAAGACTATATATACTCTATTTGATCTTTACAAATCAAAACTGTGCAGTTTTATCAGTTAGGCTGTATCAATATGCAACAAATTAATTCCAAATGAATTAAGAGATAATTTAATGAGAATGCGACCTAATATTGTAAATAAGCACACAAACAGCGCAAAGATTTTTGGATATCGCAATATTTGGAGTAGCATATTGTTGAAGAGGTCTTCTCAAATATGGCCCAACCCTACTCAAATATGGCCCAACCCTACTATACAGCTGACATGATATCAAATATAGTCTTATTTGTCACATGCTTCGTAAACAACAGGTGTAGACTAACAGTGGCATTGCAGAGACATAGAAAGTATAGAAATAATAGATAAATAATGAGAGCCAATAAGTAATGATAACTTTGCTGTAAACATGGGGTACCAGTAACAAGTTGATGTGCAGGGGTACAAGGTAATTGAGGTATATATATGTTCATATAACTAGAGAGAGAGTGACTAGGCAACAAGGATAGATAGTAAACAGTAGCAGATGCATATGTGATGATCTATTTAGCAGTCTTATGGCTTGGGGTAGAAGCTGTTCAGGGTTATGTTGGTTCCAGACTTGGTGCAGCGGTACCGCTTGCTGTGCCATCGCAGATAGAACAGTCAAATACTTGGGTGGCTGGAGTCTTTGAGAATTTGTAGGGCCTTCCTCTGACACTGCCTGGTATAGAGGTCCTGGATGGCAGGGAGCTTGGCCCTAGTCATGTAATGGGCTGGATGCACCACTCTGTAGCGCCTTGCAGTCGGGTGCCAAGCAGTTGCCATACCAAGCGGTGATGCAGCCAGTCAAGATGCTCTCAATGGTGCAGTTGTATAACTGTTTCAGGATCTTAGCCCCCATGCCAAATCTTTCAGCCTCCTGAGGGGGATGAGGCGTTGTCGTTCCCTCTTTGCGACTGTTGGTGTGCGTCGACCATGATAGATTCTTAGTGATGTGGAAACCGAGAAACTTGAAGCTTTCAACCTGTTCCACTACAGCCCTGTTGACATGAATGGAGATGAGCTCGGCCCTCCGTTTCCTGTAGTCCACAATCAGCTCCTTTATCTTGCTGAACTTGAGGGAGAGGTTGTTGTCCAGGCATCACACTGCCAGGTCTCAGACCTCCTCCCTATAAGCTTTCTCATTATTGTCGGTGATCAGTCCTACCATCGTTGTGTCATCAGCAAACTTAATGATGTTTACCCATGACTGTGTGGCCACACAGTCATGGGCAAACAGGGAGTACAAAAGGGGACTAAGCATGCACCCCTGAGGGGCCCCCGTGTTGAGGGTCAGCTTGGCGGATATGTTGTTGCCTACCCTCACCACCTGAGGGTGGCCCGTCAAGAATTCCAGGATCCAGTTGCAGAGGGAGGTGTTTAGTCCCAGGGTCCTTAGCTTAATAATGAGTTTGGTGGGCACTATGGTGTTGAATGCTGAGCTGCAGTCAATGAACAGCATTCTCACATATGTGTTCCTCTTGTCCAGGTGGGAGAGGGCAGTGTAAGTTGCTATAGAGATTGTGTCATCTGTGTATCTGTTGGGGAGGCCTGCGAATTGAAATGGGTCCAGGGTGTCTGGGATGATGATGTTGATGTGAGGCATGACGAGCCTGTCAAAGCATTTTATTGCTACAGATGTGAGTACTATGGGGGATAGTCATTTAGAGAGGATACCTTGGTGTTCTTGGCCACATGGACTATGGTAGTCTGCTTGAAACGTGTAGTATATTTACAGACTGGGTCAGGGAGAGGTTGAACATTTCAGTAAAGACACTTGCCAGCTGGGCCTCAAATGTTAACCTGTTTTAAATGTCTTATGTTTTAAATGTCGTCCCCCTACTGTCACTGTGTGGACGATGTCGTCGATGCACTTATTCATGAAGCCGGTGACTGATGTGGTAAACTCCTCAATGACATCGGATGAATCCAGGAACATACTCCAGTCTGTGCTTGCGAAGGTCATGCTGGACGGGAGCAATGACTTGCACCCATTGAATGGCTGGTCTTTAAAATCCAGACACTGCATACCGCAATGCCCCCTGTCGGTAAAATCATTTTTTAAAATATCCACCGAAGTACAAAAAAATACTTTTGCATTATTTCTGAAAATAATCAGTTATCGATGTGTCGTACCTGTAACAGGCAAAATATGCCGAAACCCTCATGTGATTGTGCAGTAGATATGCCTGTACAGTTCTGTTTCTTAGAGGTTTTTAAATAAGCACTATGCCTTAAAGTACCATCCAGAGATTGTGGCACCAACATTAAACTTGGCCTCTTTTTTTCAAAGGTTCTAAAAATAGGAGTAATGGTAGCCTAATGCAGTTCATGCACTGGCTGAAGGTCCACAGAGACAGAGTTTGTGCCATCAGTGAGCACTTAATTTGAAACGCAGTTACTCAAAATCTCTGAGATTGTAAAAAAATGTCTACGATCGAATGATGAATCATGGGACCATTAGACACTTCAAATCCTATTCTCTCAGGCTAAAATATCTGTTTAGTTGCCAGCGCAATGCAATTTGAATCTCCCAAAACCCCTCAACATCCTCAGTCACTCATGATGCAATAAGGATCTTCCTGACCAGTCTCTCGTTCAAGGCAGGAACCACATTATTGTTTATTAACAGACGAGACAACCCAGGGCCTCAGTGCCTTAGCCACGGGCTCTTTGATCCTGGCTGTTTTGAGGAAATGTAAGATCACCTGTGTTAGTTACTAGAGAGAAGGTGCGGTGTGAGATTGGTTGGTACAAGAAGTAAGTTCCCAAGGCTTTGTGTTCCAAGTTATGCAACTTGCTTGGGGCCTGTCACATGGGCTTAGGCTAAGAGTAAACCAATCCTATTTTTATTAGAGGCCATGGAATGCGGAGATTCCATACGCTCCCAACAGTATTTGCCCTGTTGTATTTTATAACATGGGGTTAAGGAGCATGGAGCATATGCTATAGTTATAGCCTGTCAGCACTTATGGTGTATGTATGAGGAGTAGTCTAGAGAGTAGACTGGCCTCCTGTTGCTCACTAGTGTTTGCACTGTCAGTCTTTCTCTCTGTCTCTTAAATGTCTATGAATGCACTGGCATGCGTGTTCAGTATGTTCACTGAATAAGCTCTTGTCCCTTCTCTCTTTCCTTCACTTTATCTATCCTCACTTTGGAGAACACCCCAGTTTGTGTATGTTCATGAACTGTTTGTCCTCCCTCCCATATGACATGAGGTGATATTCAGATTGTGGTGCTTATCTGTATTTGCAGTGTATTTTTGTGCTAACCTGTCTAATTTTCGTCAATTACTGCAGAATGGATGTCCGAATGTTAACTCGTTTTCAAGTTGACTGTAGTGTATGTAAAGTTTGTGTTGACCTCTCTCCTCAGTTAACTGCAGAGGCGATGTCAGACAGTATGTGCATATGGTATAGGCTGTAGCTGTATATGTAGTGCATAGGACTATCTGTTATGTACATTGCATTTGGAAAGTATTCAGACCCCTTCACGTATTCTATATTTTGTTACATTAAAGCCTTACTCTAAAATGGAGAAAGTAGTTTTCCCCTGTCAATCTACACACAATACCCTTAATGACAAAGCAAAAACAAGTTTTAGAAATCTTTGCTAATTTATTAAAAATTAAAAACTGAAATATTACATTTTTCAGTACATTGTTGAAGCACTTTTGGCAGTGATTAAAGCCTGGAGTCTTCTTGGGTATGATGATACAAGATTGGCACACCTGTTTTTGAGGAGTTTCTCCCATTCCTCTCTGCAGATCCTCTCAAGCTCTGCCAGGCTGGATGGGGAGCGTCGCTGCACAGCTATTTTCAGGTCTCTTCAGAGATGTTGAATCGGGTTCAAGTCCGGGTTCTGGCTGGGCCACTCAAGGACATTCAGAAACTTGTCCCAAAGCCACTCCTGTGTATTCTTGGCTGTGCGCTTAGGGTCGTTGTCCTGTTGAAAGGTGAACCTTGGCCCCAGTCTCAAGGTCCTGAGCGCTCTGGAGCAGGTTTTCACCAAGGATCTCTCTGTATTTGGCTCTGTTCATCTTTCCCTCATTCCTGACTAGTCTCCCAGTCCCTGCCGCTGAGAAATATCCCCACAGCATAATGATACCACCACCATGCTTCACCATAGGGATGGTACCAGTTTTCCTCCAGAAATGACACTTGGCATTCAGATTTCAATCTTGGTTTCATCAGGCTAGAGAATCTTGTTTCTCATGGTCCTAGAGTCCTTTAGGTACTCAAGGATGATCAAGGGAAACAGGATGCACCTGAGCTCAATTTCGAGTCTCATAGCAAAGGGCCTGAATACTTAAGTAAATAAGGTATTTCTGTTTTCTGTGACGATGTAACTTTTTTAGAATGTTGTAACGTAATAAAATGGGGGTCTGAATATTTTCTGAATGCGCTGTGTACATTTGTGTTTACCTGTATCGCTTTTTTTTCTCTCCAGAGGGGAGGTCTGGCTGTTGGCATCTAGTATATACAGTGGGGCAAAAAAGTATTTAGTCAGCCACCAATTGTGCAAGTTCTCCCACTTAAAAAGATGAGAGAGGCCTGTAATTTTCATCATAGGTACACTTCAACTATGACAGACAAAATTAGATTTTTTTTTCTCCAGAAAATCACATTGTAGGATTTTTTAAAATGAATTTATTATGCACATTTATTTGCAAAGTATTTGGTCAATAACAAATGTTTCTCATTACTTTGTTATATACCCTTTGTTGGCAATGACAGAGGTCAAACGTTTTCTGTAAGTCTTCACAAGGTTTTCACACACTGTTGCTGGTATTTTGGCCCATTCCTCCATGCAGATCTCCTCTAGAGCAGTGATGTTTTGGTGCTGTTGCTGGGCAACACAGACTTTCAACTCCCTCCAAAGATTTTCTATGGGGTTTAGATCTGGAGGCTGGCTAGGCCACTCCAGGACCTTGAAATGCTTCTTACGAAGCCACTCCTTCGTTGCCCGGGCGGTGTGTTTGGGATCATTGTCATGCTGAAAGACCCAGCCACGTTTCATCTTCAATGCCCTTGCTGATGGAAGGAGGTTTTCACTCAAAATCTCACGATACATGGCCCCATTCATTCTTTCCTTTACACGGATCGGTCGTCCTGGTCCCTTTGCAGAAAAACCCAAAGAAAAAAAGCCCCAAAGCATGATGTTTCCACCCCCATGTTTCACAGTAGGTATGGTGTTCTTTGGATGCAACTCAGCATTCTTTGTCCTCAACACGACGAGTTGAGTTTTTACCAAAAAGTTATATTTTGGTTTCATCTGACCATATGACATTCTCCCAATCTTCTTCTGGATCATCCAAATGCTCTCCAGCGAACTTCAGACGGGCCTGGACATGTACTGTCTTAAGCAGGGGGACACGTCTGGCACTGCAGGATTTGAGTCCCTGGCGGCGTCGTGTGTTACTGATGGTAGGCTTTGTTGCTTTGGTCCCAGCTCTCTGCAGGTCATTCACTAGGTCCCCCCGTGTGGTTCTGGCATTTTTGCTCACCATTCTTGTGATCATTTTGACCCCACGGGGTGATATCTTGCGTGGAGCCCCAGATCGAGGGAGATTGTCAGTGGTCTTGTATGTCTTCCATTTCCTAATAATTGCTCCCACAGTTGATTTATTCAAACCAAGCTGCTTACCTATTTCAGATTCAGTCTTCCCAGCCTGGTGCAGGTCTACAATTTTGTTTCTGGTGTCCTTTGACAGCTCTTTGGTCTTAGCCATAGTGGAGTTTGGAGTGTGACTGTTTGAGGTTGTGGACAGGTCTTTTTATACTGATAACAAGTTCAAACAGGTGACATTAATACAGGTAACGAGTGGAGGACAGAGGAGCCTCTTAAAGAAGTTGTTACAGGTCTGTGAGAGCCAGAAATCTTGCTTGTTTGTTGGTGACCAAATACTTATTTTCCACCATAATTTGCAAATAAAATTCATAAAAAATCCTACAATGTGATTTTATGGATTTTTTTCTCTCTCATTTTGTCTGTCATAGTTGAAGTGTACCTATGATGAAAATTACAGGCCTCTCTCATATTTTTAAGTGGGAGAACTTGCACAATTTGTGGCTGACTAAATACTTTTTTTGCCCCACTGTATTTGTATTGACCTGTTTCTCTCCTCAGTTGACTGCAGAGGGGATGTCAGGCAGTAAGGCTCTGGGAGGGGCACGGCGGCGGCGGACGCGGTGCCGGCGCTGTCAGGCCTGCATGCGGACCGAGTGCGGCGAGTGCCACTTCTGCAAGGACATGAAAAAATTTGGCGGGCCTGGAAGGATGAAGCAGTCCTGTCTGCTCCGACAGTGCACAGCGGTAAGTTAGAACACACACTAGTGATGGGGGGAGAACCGGATATAGTTACATATTAGGACATGATCTTTGAGGTTGTAGGGTTTTTACAATATTATTTTTGAGCTAGTTGGCTGTACCTGCACCAAAATTCCAGTACTTGTCCTTCATAGCTTGTTCTCCATCTTCTTTTTAAATAGACAGCCAATTTGTTTTCAGCACATTTTTATTTCCATGAGTGATCAAAACTTCCCATGGCTCTCTCTTGTCCCTCTGCCGTAGACATATGGTGAACAATATGTTTTAACATCGAATCGCAATAAAATCACAGTATCGAATTGCAAAACATATAGAATTGTGAATTAGAATTATAGAACATATCGTATAGTGAGGTCCTTGGCAATTCCCAGCCCTATTATTATACTCTCACTAGGAAAAGTGCCACTACTCTGTTGCATCCATTAGTAAATGTAGACTACCGTTTAAAAGTTTGGGGTCAGTAAGAAATGTCCTAGTTTTTGAAAGAACCATTTTTTTTGTCCATTAAAATAACATCAAATTGATCGGAAATACAGTGTAGACATTGTTAATGTTGTAAATGACTATTTACGGCTGATAAAAATGGAGGAAAAATAGTTATGTAATATTTTAATGGAATATCTACGTAGGCATACAGAGGCCCATTATCAGCAACCATCACTTCTGTGTTCCAATGGCACGTTGTTAGCTAATCCAAGTTTTATCATTTTAAAAGACTAATTGATCATTAGAAAACCCTTTTGCAATTATGTTAGCACAGCTGAAAATTGTTGTGCTGATTTGAAGAAGCAACAAAACTGGCCTTCTTTAGACGAGTTCAGTATCCGGAGCATCAGCATTTGTGGTTTTGATTACAGGCGCAAAATGGCCTGAAACAATGAACTTTCTTCTGAAACTCGTCAGTCTATTCTTGTTCTGAGAAATGAAGGTTATTCCATGTGGGAAATTGGCAAGAAACTGAAGATCTCGTACAACGCTGTGTACTACTCCCTTCACAGAACAGTGCAGATGGGCTCTAACCAGACAAGAGGACAAGTACATTATAGTCTAGTTTGAGAAACAGATGCCTCAGAAGTCCTCAACTGGCAGCTTCATTAAATAGTACCTGCGAAACACCAGTCTCAACAGTGAAGAGACGACTCCAGGATACTGGCCTTCTAGGCAGAGTTGCAAAGGAAAAGCCATATCTCAGACTGGCCAATGAAAGGGTTAAGATCGGCAAAAGAACACAGAAACTGGGCAGAGGAAAATTGGGGGAAAAAGTGGTATAGACAGAGTTTGAGGTGTTCTGATCATAAAGAAGAACATTCGTGAGACGCAGACTAAATGAAAAGATGCTGGAGGCAATGTGATGGTCTGGGGTGGTGGTAAAGTGGGATATTTGTAAAGGGTAAAAGGGATCTAGAAGAGGGAAGGCTACCACTCCATCTGGAACACCATGCCATACCCTGTGGACGGCGCTTAATTGGAGCCAATTTCCTCCTACCACAGGACAATGACCCAAAGCACAGCTCCAAACTATGCAAGAAATATTTGGGGAAGAAGCAGTCAGCTGGTATTCTGTTTATAATGGAGTAGCCAGCACAGTCACCGGATCTCAACCCTATTGAGCTGTTGTGGGAGCAGCTTGACTGTATGGTACGTAAGAAGTGCCCATTTTGCCAATCCATCTTGTGGGAGGTGCTTCAGTAAGCATGGGGTAAAATTTCTTCAGATTACCTCAAAATAATTGACGAGAATGCCAAAGGTCTGCAAGGTCGTAACTGCTGCCAATGGACGAAAGGAAAGTTTGAAGGACACAATTATTTCAAAGTCTACTATTTCCTATTCATTTTGCAACTCATTTCATGTATGTTTTCATGGAAAACAAGGAACTTCTAAGTGACCCCAAACTTTTGAATGGTAGTGTATGAATTGTTCCAACTGATTGCATTTTCTAGATAGGCTGTAACATCTGACACTAATTTGTGGAACATGCACAGTACATACATACATAAGGAGAGTATTCAGACCCCTTTTTCCACTTTTTGTTACGTTACTAAATTGGATGAAATAAATAAAAAATCGTTAACAATCTACACACAATACCTCATAATGACAAAGCAAAAACAAAGTCTTTAGAAATATTAATTAAACCAGATACCTTACTTACATATTCAGACTCTTTGCTATGAGACTTGAAATTCAACTCTGGTGTATTGTTTCAATTGATCATCCTTGATGTTTCGACAACATAATTGGAGTCCACCTGTCGTAAATTAAATTGATTGGACATGATTTAGAAAGGCACACACCTGTTTATATAAAGGTCACACAGTTGACAGTGCATGTCAGAGCAAAAACCAAGTCATGAGGTCGAAGGAATGGTCCATAAAGCTCAGAGATAGGATTGTGTCGAGGAACAGGTCTGGGGAGGGTACCAAAACATTTCTGGAGCATTGAAGGTCCCCAAGAACACAGTGGCCTCCATCATTCTTAAGTGGAAGAAGTTTGGAATCCCCAAGACTCTTAGAGCTGGCGGACCGGCCAAACTGAGTAATGGGGGGAGAAGGGCCATGGTCAGGTAGGTGACCAAGAACCCGACGGTTACTCTGACAGAGTTCCTATGTGGAGATGGGAGAACCTTCCAGAAGGACAACCATCTATGCAGCACTCCAGCAATCAGGCATTTATGGTAGAGTGGCCAGACTTAAGCCACTCTTCAGTAAAAGGCACAAGAAAGCCCGCTTGGAGTTTGCTAAAAGGCACCTAATGACTCTGACCATGAGAAACAAGATTCAACTCTTTGGCCTGAATGTCAAGCGTCACGTCTGGAGGAGACCTGGCACCATCCCTATGGTGAAGCATGGTGGTGGCAGCATCATGCTGTGGGGATGTTTTTCAGCAGGGACTGGGAGACTGGTCAGGATCGAGGGAAAGATGAACGGAGCAAAGTACAGAGAGATCCTTGATGAATGAGCTCCTGAGCGCTCTGGAGCAGGTTGACTGGGACGACGGTTCACCTTCCAACAGGATAACGACCATAAGCACACAGCCAAGACCACACATTGTAATGATATTTGATTGGCATCTGTTATATAGAGCACATTACATAGCCTTATTAACCTTTGTAACACATTTGTAATTGATCCATGAAAGACTGAATTTAAGGTTTTTCCTGTTACACAAACCCTCCACCCTGCCAAACAATAAATATGTGAAGGGGGTCTCCACATACACTGGTAACATGTTTTGACCTGCATTTTTTTCCCAAATGTGAAAGGACGAGCTTTTGGCATATCCCTCACACTCATTGAGATCCCATCTAAACAGAAACCGCTGTTTACACTGGAATATAAACTCAATTTGTTTATGATACACAAATGATTGACATATCCCATTGATGACTACAGTTACAGTGCCTTCAGAAAATATTCATACCTACCCCTTGATTTACATAAATATGCACATCCATTTGACACTCCAAATTGAGCTCCGGTGCATCCAATTTCCTTTGATCATCCTTGATGTCACTACAACTTGATTGGACTCCACCTGTGGCCAATTAAATTGTTTGGACATGATTTAGGAAAACACCTGTCCTATATAAGTTCCCACAGTTTACAGTGCATGTCGGAGCAGAAACTACCATGAAATCTGAGGAACTATCTGTAGATCTCTGAGAGAATTGTAATGAGGCATACAGTGGCAAGAAAACGTTTGTGAACCCTTGGATTTAATAACTGGTTGACCCTCCTTTTCGCAGCAATAACCTCAACCAAACATTTTCAGTAGTTGCGGATCAGACCTGCACAAAGGTCCGGAAGAATTTTGGACCATTCCTCTTTACAGAACTGTTTAAGTTCAGCAATATTCTTGGATGTCGTCTGGTGTGAACTAGGATTCTTCTTAACCTCATTGAGCATTCAGCACTGTGCTCTTGCAGTCATCTTTGCAGGATGGCCACTCCTAGGGAGAGTAGCAACGGTTCTGAACTTTCTCCATTTATAGACAATTTGTCCTGCATTGGACTGATGGAAATCAAGTCTTTTAGAGATACTTTTGTAACCCTTTTCAGCTTTATGCAAGTCAACAATTCTTCATCTTAGGTGTTCTGAGACCTCTTTTGTTCGATGCATGGTTCATATCAGGCAATGCTTCTTGTGAATAGCAAACTCAGACTGGGTGGTTTTTATAGGGCTAGGCAGCTCTAACCAACATCTCTAATCTCGTCTCATTGATTGGACTCCAATTAGCTTTTGGAGAAGTCATTTGCCTAGGGGTTCAAATACATACATACTTTTTTTTTTAACCTACACTGTGAATGTTTAAATGATGTATTCAAAATAGATAAGAAAAATACAGTAATTTGTGTGTTATTAGTTTAAGCACACTGTCTATCGTTGTGACTTAAATGAAGATGGGCGGGCAGATAGCCTAGTGTTTAGAGCGTTGGGCCAGTAACCAAAAGGTTGCTAGATCAAATCCCAGAGCTGACAAGGGAAAAATCTGTCGTTCTGCCCCTGAACAAGGCAGTTAACAAGGCAGAACAAATTAGATGACCAATTTATGCGGAAATCCGGGTAATTACAAAGGGTTCACATACTTTTTCTTGCCACTGCGTATCTGGGGAAGGATATAAAACTATTTGTGTGTTGAAGGTTTCCAAGCCCACATTGGTCTCAAAAATATGGAACTTCCCAGACTCTGCCTAGAGGTGGCTGTCCAACCAAACTGAGCAACCAGGCAAGAAGGACCTTGGTCAGGGAGGTGACCGAAGAACCCAATGACCACTCTGACAGAACTAGAAAGTTCCTTGACTGAGATGGGAGAACCTGCCAGAAGGAAAGCAGTCTTAGATGTGCTTTTGTATGTATGCTGTATATATTTTTTATTGGTTCAATGGAACCCAAGAATTCCTGGAAAACAGTGGCAATTGTTACTGAGTGTACAATCTTGGCTAAGTAAAAAATGAGTTTCTACAGCTCTTCACCAATCTGGGCTTTATGGGAGAGTGGCCAAATGGAAGCCACTCCTGAGATATAGGAAGATGACGGCACACCTGGAATTTGCAAAAAGGCTCTGAGATCATGAGGCAAAGATTCTGTTGTCTGATGAGACAAATATTTTACTCTTAGCGCTTTGCATTCAGGCCTATGTCGGGAGAAAACCAGGCACTGCTCATCACCTGTCTAAAGCCTTCCCTACCGTGAAGCATGGTGGTGGCAGCCTCATGGTATATGGATGCTTTTCAGCGGCAGGGACTGGTAAGGGTGGGGAACAATAAGTGGAGCCATATACAGTAAAATAAACACAGCCAAATAAGCACTTGCTTCAGAGTGCAAATTACCTTAACTGGGGCGAAGATTAACGTTCCAACAGGACAATAACCCCAAGCATACAACCAGGGCAACACTGGAATGGCTCGAGAACAAGAATGTGAAAGTCCTTGAGTGGACCAGCCAAAGCCCAGACTTGAGTCCCATTTGAAAGACTTGAAGATTGCTGTTCACCGCCAATATGTATCGAATTTCAAAGAGCTTGAGAAAATCTGAAAGGAAGAATGTGCAAAGCTCACAGACATACCCAAGACGACTCAAAGCTGTAATCGACGCCATATGTGCTTCTATTGACTCGGGTGTCAATACTTATGTAAATTAGATTTATGTAGAAAATGTTCTATAAATTAGCAACATTTTACTGAAAACATGCGTTCACTTTTTCATTATGTTGTATTGTGTGTAGATGGGTGAGAGAGAGAAATCACTAATCAATTTTGAATTCAGGCTGTAACACAACAAATTGTGGAAGTCAAGGGGAATGAATACTTTCTGAAGGCACTGTATGACATACAACATGTTAACTGTTCGCTGCTGCTTACGTTCTGCAAATCGGCCCCTCTGGTTTAGAAAAGCTGTTTCAGAATGCGATTGTCATCAGAATAGAGTAGACACCCCCTGCATGAAAATGGATAAGCTTGTTAGTACGCCTTCAGTGATTTAGGGTGTGATTTAAAAAAAATAATAGATTGGTTTGTGAATGCCTCAAATGGCATAGATGACTGGTAGTTTCGATGTGGGAAATGTGATGCGTTTCCTTGGTAACTAAGCACATTGTTACTTGGGTGTTTGTTTTTTTGGAGGGTAGGAATTTGCTTTGATCAGTTAGTCTCCTGGCTATCTGTCTAGAAAACATATCTTGTGGGGAAGGAAAGAAATTAGGTTGGATGTCTACGGAGATACTAATCCACAGAATCTGTGCAGATTGAAGACCTACTCTCATATTAATGCATAATCATTTGTCAATGGATCTAGGCTAGATTCTGTTGGCCTCATATTTTTTGGGCTTGATAAGTGAATAATTTCCACCTCAGTTAATTTTTTTGATACTGTCAAATTTCCACTGTTGGCAGGTTAATGAAAATGTTGAGCTGGACAACTGGGGTAATGTGTCAAAGACAATAAACCTAATAAAAATAGCGCTTTGTCCCTGTGCTTCTGAAAACACTCCAAAAACCGCTAAACTAAATTTAATGCATTTGCTTTCATCCACACACTCAATTAGCTAGGTTCTCATAAGAGCAGCAGGTGTCCAATATTTTTTTCTGGGCGTCAATTTGAATACTTAATAAACATACCATCCATAGTGGATGAATACATAGTTACAGCTCCAACTCTGAGCCCTCTATCCTGAATGGGCCCACGTACAATATTTGATTTATTTACATATACACATTATATTGGTTACGCACATACAATATTTGATTTATATTGAATAAATACAGGCCTACATTCCACACCTAATGTGTATATTATATTGTTTAACTTGGTTATATAACGTGTTATGTTTTTATTTTCTTCCTTGCAGCCTGTGTTGCCCCACACAGCGGTGTGCTTCTCGTGTGGGGAGGCGGGGAAGGAGGACACAGTGGACACAGAAGAAGAGAAGTTTAGCCTCTCTCTGATGGAGTGTACCATCTGCAACGAGATCATCCACCCCAGCTGCCTCAAGGTGGGGCCAGACCCTCCATGTGTATGGCCGGCTGTCATAGCTGGAGAAGTAGTGTGTCTCACTCACTCACTCACTCACTCACTCACTCACTCACTCACTCACACATATACACTCACTCACTCACTCACACATATACACTCACTCACTCACTCACTCACACACACATATATACATATACACACACACACATATATACATATACACACACACACACAATCTTCCATTCATACTGTCCTAAGTCTAATGTCTGCTCTGTCTAGTATTGGTTACATACATTTATTGATTGAATGATTGTGATTTCATTGTTTATTTTCTCCAACCTACAGATGGGTAAAGCAGAAGGCATCATAAACGATGAAATCCCGAATTGTTGGGAGTGTCCAAAATGCCACAAGGAAGGCAAGACCAGTAAGGTGAGAACTGTGACAGGGAACACTGGTCTGTCAGGCTCTGCTGATAAAACTAATATATAAAACTAAACCAGAGGGTGACGAAGGACATCTATGGTTGTATGGATGAATCAATAATGGTTGATAAGGTAGGAGGATTGATTTGGAATGGAACACGTTGTGTAAATAAGTTCTTAAATTGGAATAGAATTTTGTGTTTCATTGACCCTATCCCCATTTCATATACTGAAGTAGGCTATAGTAGGGGTGGCAGGTAGCCTAGTGGTTAGAGCGTTGGGCCAGTAACCGAAAGGTTGCTAGATCGAATCCCCGAGCTGCCATGGTCGTTCTACCCCTGAACAAGGCAGTTAACCCCCTGTTCTTAGGCTGTCATTGTAAATAAGAATGTCTTATTAACTGACTTGCCAAGTTAAATAGGTAAAAAATTAGAGTGCATTTGGAAGGTATTCAGAACCCTAGACTTTTCCCACATTTTGTTACGCCTCATTCTAAAATGGATTACATTGTTTTTTTTACCACACTCATCAATCTATACACAATACCCCGTAATAACAAAGCAAATACGGGTTTTTAGAAATCTTTGCAAATGTATTAAAAAATGTAAACGGAAATACCGCATTTACATAAGTATTCAGACACTTTACTCAGTACTTTGTTGAAATACTTTTGGCAGCGATTACAGCCTTGTCTTCTTAGGTATCAAGCTTGGCACATTAGGCTACAAGCTTGGCACAACTGTATTCGGGGCGGTTCTCCCGTTTTTCTCTGCAGATCCTCTCAAGCTCTGCCAGGCTGGATGGGGAGTGTTGCTGCACAGCTATTTTCATTTCTCCAGAAATGTTGAATCGGGTTCAAGTCCGGGTTCTGGCTGGGCCACTCAAGGACATTCAGAAACTTGTCCGGAAGCCACTCCTGTGTATTCTTGGCTGTGCGCTAAGGGTCGTTGTCCTGTTGAAAGGTGAACCTTCGCCCCAGTCTCAAGGTCCTGAATGCTCTGGAGCAGGTTTTCACCAAGGATCTCTCCGTACTTATCTCTGTTCATCTTTCCCTCATTCCTGACTAGTCTCTCAGTCCCTGCCGCTGAAAAATATCCCCACAGCATGATGATGCCACCACCATGCTTCACCATAGGGATGGTGCCAGGTTTCCTCCATACTTGACGCTTGGCATTCAGGCCAAAGATTTGAATCTTGGTTTCATCAGACAAGAGAATCTTGTTTCTCATGGTCTTAGAGTCCTTTAGGTGCCTTTTGGCAAATTCCAAGCGGGCTGTCATGTGCCTTTTACTGAGGACTGGCTTCCGTCTGGCCACTGTATTATAAAGGCCTGATTGGTGGAGTGCTGCAGATGTGGTTGTCCTTCTGGAAGGTTCTCTCATCTCCATAGATGAGCTCTGTCAGAGTGACCATCAGGTTCTTGGTCACCTCTATGACCATGGCCCTTCTCCCCCCCCGATTGCTCAGTTTGGCCGGGCGGCCAGCTGTAAGAAGATTCTTGGTGGTTCCACACGTCTTCGATTTAAGAATGATGGAGGCCAGTGTGTTCTTTGGGACCTTCAATGCTGCAGAATTTTTTTTTTTTTGGTCCCTTCCCCAGATCTGTGCCTCGACACAATCCTGTCTCGAAGCTCTATGGACAATCCCTTCAACCTCATGGCTTGGTTTTTGCTCTGACATGCACTATCAACTGTGGGATCTTGTGTGCCTTTCCAAATCATGTTCAATTAATTTAATTTGTAGAAACATCTCAAGGATGACCAATGGAAACACGATGCACCTGAGCTCAATTCTAAGTTATTTTCTTTATTTAAATTAGCTAAAATGTCTAAACCTGTTTTCGCTCTGTCATTATGGGATATTGTGTGTAGATTGAGGATTATTAAAAAACATTTTTTTTTTACATTCATTTTAAAAGAAGGCTGTAACGTAACAAAGTGGAAAGGGGTCTGAATACATTCCGAATGCACAGTACATATTCTTAAATCCTCTTCCCCTTTCTCCACACATCAGGACGGGGGTGATGGTTCAGGGAAGAGGCGGATGGACAACGGGGAGGTGGGCCGATGGAAGCTAACAGACGATCCTCCGCCCACCAAAAAGAAACCCCCCTCTTTAGAAGACGGGGGGCGGCAGGACGGTCACAAGAGGAAGAAGGAGAAGGAGCTTCCCCAGGACAGCGGCCCCAAAAAGAAGGTTGGAAGATCTTTGCAGTGTTGCAGTATGCAAACATTTAGCAGCATGCACACTGAGTATACCAAACATTAGGAACACCTTAATATTGAGTTGCATACCCCCCTTTTGCCCTCAGAACAGCCTCAATTCGTCAGGGCATGGACTCTAAAAGGGGCAGAAAGCATTCCACAGGGATGCTGGCCCATGTTGACCCCAATACTTCCCACAGTTGTGTCAAGTTGGCTGAATGTCTTTTGGGTGGTGGACCATACTTGATACACATGGGAAACTGTGTGTATCAACGCTGTTGTTAAAAACCCAGAAGCACTGTGTTCTGAATGGCACACATACACTATTCATGTCTTAATTGTCTCAAGGCTTAAAAATATTAACCTGTCCCCCCTTCATCTACACTGATTTAACAAGTGACATCAGTAAGGGATCATAGCTTTCACCTGGATTCATCTGGTCAGTCTGTCATGGAAAGTGCAGGTGTCCTTAATGTTTTGTATGCTCAGTGTATCATTGCTGAGGGGCCCACTAGTTGTGACCAGTTGCTATGAACGCAGCTTGCCAACTCTTGTCTCTGTCTGACCTTCTCACTCAGATGAAAGGGGCACATGAAAAACGCTTGAAAAAGGTACATTTTCATATGAAGATCAAGTTTTAAGCTCTGTCATAAAGCATATGGTAACTAAGAGCGAGATTCAATCTGTATCGCAGTAGATCCCAGTACATAAAAAAAAAGAAAAAGATTTCTGATTGAGCTGACATCTGCAGTGTTTACCATGAATGCAGTCTTCGCAAATGCGGGAACATTGCCTTAGAATTTCAATCAAGCGATAACGCGGTTCTTCCGAGATACGGACTGAATCCATCTCTTAGTTGACTTAGTTATATTTCTCAATGGTAAAGGTTACGGTTCATGCTCCTCTGTCACTCTCTTCACTAACATTATCCCTCCCATGACAGAAACAGAAGCCTAACCTGTCAGAGACTGCAGAGTCCAATGGGCCCAACTCCTCCACCGGAGGCAGCCAGGGTTCCGGAGGGGGTTCCAACTCCACGCAGTCCCCCACCTCCACGGCCAGCCAGGACCAGCGCTCGCACCACCGTGAGAAATTGGAGCGCTTCAAGCGAATGTGTCAACTCCTTGAGCGTGTCCGCGAGTCCAGCTCATCGAGCTCGTCTAGTTCCGAGTCTGACTCGGAGTCCGACTCTGACTCGCCTTCCGGTTCAGATGGCCGCCGCGGCTCTGAACCCTCCTCCCCCGTACCCGTCGCTTATAGCAACAGTGTGAGGGAGCGCAACCGGGAACGGGACAGGGAGAGGGACAGGAGGCTGGCGGAGCTGGGCTTCAGTGCCAGTGAGGACTCTGAGGGAAGTGTTAAGGAGGAGGAAGAGGAGGATGCAGTGGAGGAGCAGGTTGTGGGAGACAAGCCTCGGCGTCGGGGGGAGGGACCTCCACGGGGCCGCAAGGGGCTCACGATGGACGGGAATGACGAGGAGAGCGGGGAGAGGAGTCGGAAGTCTACCCCATTGCCTCCACCCTCCCCTCTCTCCTCCACTCAGCCTCCACCTTCGTCCGGCCACGGTCCCTCGCCAGGTTCCGAGGGCTTCTCCGGTAAGCGCAGCAATGGCTCCGAGACGCGCAATGGACGGACACGGGCAGGGGTGAGGGACCGGGAGACTCAGGAGAAGGAGAACGCCAACAATAGCGGCGGCTCGGTGGCCAACCACCGACATGGAACTGGCAAAGGCAACAAGGGCAACAAGATCCGTAACAACAAGCAAACAGGGTCCCAACCAACGTCGAGGAACAGTAGCAACTCTTCCGCTTCTACTGCCACTACCACATCCAACGGGGGAGGGGGGGGGCTGCTGGCCCCAGGCAGCAACTCCTCAGGGGGCATGTCAGCCCTCGCTGCCTCACCCCGGTCACAGCCTTCCCGGATGGCTCCACGCTCGCAGATGATGAAACGCAGCCCCCCTGCTGTGCCCTCACCTCCCCGGCCTGTTCAGATGGAGCGGCACTTGGTTCGGCCACCGCCCGCCTGCCCCGAGCCCCACTGCTTGCCCCTGGACAGCGGCTCCTCCCACGTGATGCCCCGCGACGTCTGGCTCCGCGTCTTCCAGCACCTCAGCCAGAGGGAGCTGTGCGTCTGCATGAGGGTCTGTCGGACATGGAGCCGGTGGTAAGTCTAGACAAAGGGTTCAGATGTGGTCAGCATCCGGTTGGGCTGGAAGAGGGTGGTTCAACACAGTTGTTTGGACTACTAAGAAATGCATCTTTGATGTTGAGAACAATAGAAAACCATCCCTGAAAGGATATTCATTGACTGCAGTGTCTCAAATTCTGTGGTGTACAGTAGACCAGACTTTCTTTTGTTCTCATCCCAGTCTTTTATTTTCTCTTGCTCTCTCAGGTGCTGTGATAAGAGATTGTGGACTCAGATTGACCTCAGCCGGCAGCGCTCCATCACCCCTCCTATGCTGAGTGGTATAATCCGCAGGCAACCAGTCTCCCTTAACCTGAGCTATACCAACATCTCGAAGAAGCAGCTCATGTGGCTCATCAACCGTCTACAAGGTATCTTGTGTTCATTCAACACCTCTGCCTCCCTACTATGTCTTTTTTTTCCATCAATATAGCCTGATCATGTCCTATTGTAGTTGGGCTGTCGTCACCGTATTGCTCGTCTGCCTCAGAGATTACGCTAACTCCTGGCCTTCCTCTTTCTCTCCCAGGTCTACTGGAGCTGAATGTGTCGGGCTGTCCCTGGTCCTCTGTGTCGGCCCTGTGTCAGGCTGCTTGTCCCTGCCTGCGTCTGCTCGACCTCAGCCGGGTAGAAGACATGAAGGACTCGCACCTGAGGGAGCTACTGGCGCCCCCTACTGACACTCGGACAGGTTAGTGACAAGTCACTCACATTGATTGATCAGCCATCCATAACCTGCAATACATTATGGAAGGGAAGATGCCATGTTGTGTTCATTGGATAGACTTGATATCACAAATACCAATCTGTGCTGTAATGTACTGTTTAATTTCACTGTACTGTCATGCTTATTTCCAGTGAATTTTGTTGCTTTGAACAACCACACCCTCTTCATAAGCATGATAAACACAGACTGAATCTTAAAAGTCCTGTAACATATTTTGCTTTGTTCTTGGTCAAAAAGCTCATGGAGAGAGCAGAGGGGGGAGGTTCCAGAACGTAACGGAGCTGCGATTGGCCGGGCTGGACTTGACAGATGTCACGTCCCGCCTCTTGGTGCGCTACCTGCCCCACTTGACCAAGCTGGACCTGAGTCAGTGTGGCAACATCACGGACCAGACTATCCACACACTGACCTCCCCCATGTCTCCACTGAAGGACAGCCTCGCCCACCTCAACCTGGCAGGTAAAGACTACACGGTAGACTCACTAGCCCCAAATACACCAAGGTAGGTACCCTGTTTTTTTTGTTTGTGTATTTGAGCATTGCCGGTTCAGACCACTAATGAGCAGGGATCTGCTCCAGATACTGACCTCTTCTTCCCTCTGAGATGTTTAATCATGCTAAAGTAGCAACATATAGAGGTACTTGTTCTCTTATTTCTGAACAATATCAACCTGGCTCCTGATTCAAATATTTAAACCAGGTATACTCAAGGAAGTGTTGCAGTCATTGTGGTTATGTAGGTTAACCGTTGGTTGTTAACCTCCTGTCCGCAGGCTGTGTGAAGGTGACGGAGCAGTGCCTGCCCCTGTTGCGCCGCTGTGCCTCCCTACAGAGCGCTGACCTGCGCTCCTGCACCTTGCTCACCCCCGATGTCTGTCAGCTCCTCTCCTTCCCTTGCCCTGATGATAGAGTGCTGCTCAAGAACAGCTAAGGGCCTGCAACGCCCACCCCCCACATCAACCGTCGCCACACTACAGAGCGATAAGCGAACGAGAGGGACCCTGTGATGTGGGCAGTGAGCTAGCCAGAGGGAAAAGGACATGCAGTGGGAGCCACGAAAGAGAAAGGGGGGATTAGAGAATGAGAAAACATAGACCTTTGCCTACATTTCTCTGGATTGACTTGTTTGTGAACGGACATCATTGAAAATGTTTCAGCATGTACATATTCAATATCTGTACAATGGGTGTGTGTATATAAATGTAGTTTACTGTAAATGATCCACTCTCCGCCCCTCCCTCCTACCCTCACACCAACCATGGCACACATTATCCAGCTGACATGTGTAAAGGCACTGCGCCGCCGTATTGAACTAGCATAATTTGCACTCCATAATTAAAAGCTCCTGACGAAGGAATCAATTTCCTATTTCGTGGCGTCAGACTACGAAGAATGTACCCAATGCCAGAGGCTGCGCCCCATCAGAAGCCGTTTAATGTACAGACGGATGCTGGGCTGGTGTTTGTGTGTGTGTGTCTTTAAGTATGTGTGAGATGTAAACAGTGTTAATGTGACAATTGGAGCGAGAAAGAGACGGAGATATGACCTGTCTGTTTCCTTCACCACTAAGCTCTCTGCTGCCCTCAATCTTTCAGGGGGGTAAGGACATTCAAGGTCCAACATATCCTGTTCAATGGCCGAGAGCCCAAAACTCCTAGCCCCGACCACAACCTCTTCCCGCCCAACGTGCCATTCTTATAGTCTGTCCATCCTTGTGAATCTGATTGTCCTACTCCGTACCCTGGACAACCCTTCCAATCACACTCTGTCTCTGCTCCCATTTCCCTTTTGCAGTTTATGCTGCCTACCGTCTGCGCTGTGTGCGTACATTATGCAGAGAGCTGGACCTTGCTGTGCCCGACTGCAATGAACCATGCTTACCGTACTGTTCCATACCAGACCTGGAATTGGTCAAGGCCCCTTTATTCCCTGCTTCACGATGCCTGGCTGATGTAACATTATCTTGTATATGTGCAGACTGGTTCAGTCTCGATCACGACCGCACGAACTTAGATGTGAATGACTGATACGTTTTTGAGTATGAATTGGGAAAACTGTCGAAAGCCGAGACCGTCCGATGCAATGAGCTCGCTGCTCCACGTGGCAGGGGGGATTCAAATTAAGGCTGACCCTGGTTGGACTTCTGCCTCAGATGTGAGGTACTTTGGATATTTCCCCAGAATTGGGTTTTCATGTCAGTGTCCACATGCTGCTTATCTTCCAAAGCCAGGAACATCCCAGCCCATCCAACCTGCATCGCAATGCCATTACCTTAAGGTCTTGTAGGATGAGGGTTTGACTCAGTTGCAGCATTAACCCCCAAATTATTTATCCATTAGGGTAACCCCTGTGCATGCTGGGTTTTGACTCTAATCACAAATCCAGTGCAGTATTTTTTTATATTCAGTCTCAACTTTTTTAACCAATCCACTCTCAATCCAGTTCAGAGGCCAACATCAACAGTCAGGGTGAGCAGGAAAAGGAACAACTATCATTATTAATAATGGATGTTATCGGTTGAAACCAGCATGTACAGGAGGTCATTCAGACCACAGCCCAAGCTGTATTGAATTTGGTTGAGAGGAAATTGAAAATACTTTATAGCTGTATTGAATTAACATGAGCAGTATATGACATGGGTAAATGGTATTCAGCTGAGTCGGGCTGCATTGGACCAGTTCAAACAGCTATCGGACTGATAGGGCCAGTTCATTCAGTATTGGACTGGACAGCACTTTGTCCTGCAATGCTGGACTCAACCATGCCAGGTTGAGTCATGTGTTTCCCTTGTCTGTCTGTTTCTCCTCCTTCTATAGCGGTTGTCCACTTCCTGAGCCATATTGATCTGTATTTGTGTTTCAGTGCCACAGTGGATCTTGCTGCTGTGTGCTATCTGGAGCTAAACCCCACCAACTCTAGGCGGGGTGGTGGACAGTCTTGAGCCTCAATCTGTAATTCTCATCTAAATCATGTGTTTCCTTATCTTTTCAACTATTCTGTTAGACTTTCAGTGATTCCATCCTCATCGGTTCTGTTAAAATTCACAATACCATTATTAGAACTCAAATCAGCTTCTTTGGGGTATACATGTAGGGCTAGAGACCTGCCAAGTAAATATTGAGCCACTAGACAAATGGTAGTTGTCCCATTGCATTGTTGTACAACTGACTAGGTATCTCCCTTTTTCTAAAAGGTTGGTTTCATCTTTACCCAGTGTATTCTAAATCGCTTCGTGTTCCTGTGTGAATTTATAGACTTGCGTACAAAGCATTGGTACCAAGATTGCACTAACTGATCGATCATAAGACAATTTAGGGGGGAACACTGAGTTATAGTGTGCTTTTATTATCCTGAAAGGGGTATACATATATGTTAAAACAGGTCAAATTAAAAAAGACCAATCATGAACCTCAAGCTTGATTCAAAAATATAACTAATTAGCTGTCCATGCTAGTTACCATTTAGCTGGGTAGTCCAGCGCGTTTCATTGTTAGCTCAGATTGGGTCCTACTTTAGATCATAGCTAAGTCATTGTTTGCCACTAAGCTATGCTGCTTACACAGCTGAGCTTACCATGTAGTAATTGTGGTGGGCTGAGGCTTACAGCGAAGCAAATGTCCAATATATGGTGGAAAATTGCCTTCTGCCATACACACTCATCTGAATCAATATTGAACTTTGCATAGACAATGGGTCAGTTTTCCAAAAATGTTGTTTACTTCCATCAGTAATGTGGAGTTGTTACTACTCCTTGTCATCCAGTATGTTCTAGCATGAGAAAGCATGTCGAAAGTTAAACTGACAACCACTTTCAGAGAAAATAAATGGGTGGTGGTTCATCGGAATTGATCCGGTAGTCCGATAAGGAAATGATTCCAGACTCAAATCTGTCATTCTCACCCCCATCCTGATCCCAACATCCCAGCCTGGTCAAGTTGACTCAGACTTGGCCCCTAGATTGGACAGTTTTGTCTCTACCAAACTGTATTGCACCAGAGCGATGCACTGGATCAACATTGTCATCACTTCTTGCCAAAATTCCTGCTTTCTTTGAGAAGGGGCATTTTATCCATTTTCATTTTCCTCTTGTTTATTTGTTCATTATTTCTTCCATTGTGTTGATCAAAATGAGAAAGAAAAGCAGAACGATGTGAAAAAGAGAAACTCAAGGCAGCTACTTACGAGTGACTACTGTAAAATGACTAACTAAATAAAAGACAGTGGGGTGGTTTTTACAATGTGTGGCCTGATTTCTCAGATTTTACATTAAGTTATGTTGCCTACATAGCAGCTCACACTTTGTCCACGTTCAATTACATTTACATTTACATTTAAGTCATTTAGCAGACGCTCTTATCCAGAGCGACTTACAAATTGGTGCATTCACCTTATGACATCCAGTGGAACAGCCACTTTACAATAGTGCATCTAAATCTTTTAAGGGGGGGGGGGGTGAGAAGGATTACTTTATCCTATCCTAGGTATTCCTTAAAGAGGTGGGGTTTCAGGTGTCTCCGGAAGGTGGTGATTGACTCTGCTGTCCTGGCGTCGTGAGGGAGTGTGTTCCACCATTGGGGAGCCAGAGCAGCGAACAGTTTTGACTGAGCTGAGCGGGAACTGTACTTCCTCAGTGGTAGGGAGGCGAGCAGGCCAGAGGTGGATGAACGCAGTGCCCTTGTTTGGGTGTAGGGCCTGATCAGAGCCTGGAGGTACTGAGGTGCCGTTCCCCTCAGCTCCGTAGGCAAGCACCATGGTCTTGTAGCGGATGCGAGCTTCAACTGGAAGCCAGTGGAGAGAGCGGAGGAGCGGGGTGACGTGAGAGAACTTGGGAAGGTTGAACACCAGACGGGCTGCGGCGTTCTGGATGAGTTGTAGGGGTTTAATGGCACAGGCAGGGAGCCCAGCCAACAGCGAGTTGCAGTAATCCAGACGGGAGATGACAAGTGCCTGGATTAGGACCTGCGCCGCTTCCTGTGTGAGGCAGGGTCGTACTCTGCGGATGTTGTAGAGCATGAACCTACAGGAACGGGCCACCGCCTTGATGTTAGTTGAGAACGACAGGGTGTTGTCCAGGATCACGCCAAGGTTCTTAGCGCTCTGGGAGGAGGACACAATGGAGTTGTCAACCGTGATGGCGAGATCATGGAACGGGCAGTCCTTCCCCGGGAGGAAGAGCAGCTCAATGTTCAATGGAACGCCGTTTGGGTCTTCGTGTCAGACATGTCAAATAAGCTTGACCTGAATATGACTGCATATCACATAACTTAACTCATTCATTAATTTATGTAGTTATTACACATGGTGTAATCACTCATTTCATTTGTCACGATTCATCGATACGTATGCCATGATGCTGGTAAAGTTGTCTCGCGCACCTACAATGCTCGATAACTATATAGCTGGTGTCATTTAAAATTACCCTAATTTATAAGACAGTTCTTATTTGATTAATGGTGGATCAGACCCATCTGTGGCAGGGTAGCCTAGTGGTTAGAGCGTTGGACGAGTAACCGGAAGGTTGCAAGTTCAAACCCCCAAGCTGACAAGGTACAAATCTGCCGTTCTGCCCCTGAACAAGGCAGTTAACCCACTGTTCCTAGGCCGTCATTGAAAATAAGAATTTGTTCTTAACCGACTTGCCTAGTTAAATAAAGGTAAAATAAAACTACAAGAGTGGACTTTGCACTTAGCCTTAAATAAAAGTATGTCTGACAGTGATGCAAATGAATATTTATACCATAATTGAATAGATCATGTTAAACGAGGTTGAAAAGTTATAAAATCAAAAGACAATTTGTTAATTTGACTAATCTGTTGAAATCACACTGGATGTATAGTACTTTAGAATTGCATTGGGGGCATACTTATTTCACTATGCAGACTTACATATGGATTGTGGATCAATGACATGGGGTATCAGTCTACTCCGCGACAAATCAAATGGTATTCGTCACGTGCCGAATACAACAGGTGTCATAGACCTTAGTGAAATGCTTACTTACAAGCCCATAACCAACAATGCAGTTAAGAAAATACCAACAACAAAAAGATAATAAAATACTTATAGAGCAGCAGTAAATAACAATAGCGGGACTATATACAGGGGGTACCGGTACAGAGTCAATGTACGGAGGCACCGGTGTCGAGGTAATTGATGTAATATGTACATGTAGAGTTATTAAAGTGACTTTGCATAGAGTAGAATAGGGTGGGGGCAATGCAAATAGTCTGAACAGCCATTTAATTAGATGTTCAGGAGTCATGGCTTGGGGGAAGAAGCTGTTTAGAAGCCTCTTGGACTTAGACTTGGCGCTCCGGTACCGCTTGCCGTGCGGTAGCAGAGAGAACAGTCTATGACTAGGGTGGCTGGAGTCATTGACAATTTTTAGGGCCTTCCTCTGACACCCCCTGGTATAGAGGTCCTGGATGGCAGGAAAATTGGCCCCAGTGATGTACTGGGACAAACGCACTACCCTCTGTAGTGCCTTGTGGTCGGAGGCAGAGCAGTTGCCATTCCAGGCAGTGATGCAACCCGTCAGGATGCTCTTGATGGTGCAGCTCTAAAACCTTTTGAGGATCTGAGGACCCATGCCAAATCTTTTCAGTCTCCTGAGGGGAAATAGCTTTTGTCGTGTCCTCTTCATAACTGTCTTGGTGTGCTTGGACCATGTTAGTTTGTTGGTGATGTGGACGCTAAGGAACTTGAAGCTCTCAACCTGCTCCACCACAGCCCCATCAATGAGAATGGGGGCGAGCTCAGCCCTCCTTTTCCTGTAGTCCACGATCATCTCCTTTGTCTTGATCACGTTGAGAGGGGGTTGTCCTTGCATCACACGGTAAGGTCTCTAACCTCATTATAGGCTGTCTTGTCGGTGATCAGGCCTACCACTGTTCTGTCATCAGCAAACGTAATGATGGTGTTGGAGTCGTGCAGTCATGAGTGAACAGGGAGTACAGGAGGGGACTGAGCACACACCCCTGAGGGGCCCCCGTGTTGAGGATCAGTGTGGCGGATGTGTTACCTACCCTTACCACCTGGGGGCGGCCTGTCAGGAAGTCCAGGATCCAGTGGCAGAGGGATGTGTTTAGTCCCAAGGTTCTTAGCTTAGTGATGAGCTTTGAGGGCACTATGGTGTTGAATGCTGAGCTGTAGTCAATGAATAGCATTCTCACATGGGTGTTCCTTTTGTCCGGGTGTGAAAGGACAGTGTGGAGTGCAATAGAGATTGCATCATCTGTGGATCTGTTGGTGTGGTATGCAACTTGGAGTGGGTCTAGGGTTCCTGGTATAATGGTGTTGATGTGAGCCATGACCAGCCTTTCAAAGCACTTCATGGCTATAGACGTGAATGCTACGGGTCAGTAGTCATTTAGGCAGGTTACCTTAGTGTTCTTAGGCACAGGGACTATGGTGGTCTGCTTGAAACATGTTGGTATTACTGACTCAGACAGGGAGAGGTTGAAAATGTCAGTGGAGACAATTGCCAGTTGGTCAGTTTGTAAGTCGCTCTGGATAAGAGCGTCTGCTAAATGACTTAAATGTAAATGTAAATGTCAGTGCATGCTGGGAGCACACGTCCTGGTAATCCGTTTGGCCCTGCGGCCTTGTGAATGTTGACCTGTTTAAAGGTCTTACATAGGCTGCGGAGAGCGTGATCACACAGTCGTCCGGAACAGCTGATGCTCTCATGTATGTTTCAGTGTTACTTGCCTCGAAATGAGCATAGAAGTAATTTAGCTCGTCTGGTAGGCTTGTGTCACTGGGCAGCTTTTGGCTGTTCTTCCCTTTTTTAGTTTGTAATAGTTTGCAAGCCCTGCCACATCCAACGAGCGTTGGAGCCGGTGTAGTACGATTCGATCTTAGTCCTGTATTGATGCTTTGCCTGTTTGATGGTTCGTCTGAGGGCATAGCGGGATTTCTTATAAGCTTCCGGGTTAGAGTCTCACTCCTTGAAAGCGGCAGCTCTACCCTTTCGCTCAGTGCAACACCCAGAGAACATTAGTGTCTGTTCCTGAGAAGAAAAAATAATACTGCGTGGATGTTTAGGAGTTTGATAACTCGGAGGAGGACGTTAGGAAAAAATATATTGGGTATTGAGTTGACTGATATCCCATTTCATTGATCCCCAATCATTGGGTAAAGCTGTACTGTGTAATATGAATGATACCCCATTTCACTGCTTCACATTCCAACCTTGTTTAACATGATCTAGACTAAATATGGCATGATTCCACCAATTGTGACGTTCTGCATCACTTTCAAATAGGTACTTTTATTTTGAAGACAACCCGCACATTCCACTATTGTGCCTAATCCTTATTGTAGCTAGCTTCACAACCCGGTCCCGGTCGAGCATCACTCGCCAGCTGCTTATAAAGTTGGCTTTGGGCAACAGGGTTAAGTAGCTCGCTAGCTATTTATTTTCATGAACTGAAGTTGAATTTTAATAGGCGAACAACAAGTGGCTACCTAGGTTATACTTACAATGATTCCTAAATCATTACTAAGAATAATGAAAATGACTACAGTTTCTACTGGTCATTGTTTTCAGGCTGGTTAGCTAGCTTCCCCAGAAGTTGAGGTCGAACAAATAACGGTTTATTACTAAAGCGGTATTGTAAACACTTCGTTAATGGCAGTTGTTTGCAGACTTTTTTTGTACAGCTGTGACAGTGCTACTGATAGTAGTGGTGGCGCTTGGCTTGCACGTGTAAATTCAGAACACACAACATTCTATAATATAACTGTGTTATTTGACGTGTCAAATTAAAAGCGTATTTAACGGGTAAAATAGTGTTATTTGACACGCAAAGAGCCAAACGGCGTCCCATAAAATGTAGCTGCTATCAGTTAGTGTACAGGTGCACAAACCGACTGGCCAGCTCTGGAGAGCAGCTGTGACAGATCAACCAAGACTATCGCTGACCAAATCAAAAGTGCCCTGGATGGCAGGCTAAGGGACGATTTATTTGAACTTTGTACAATTATTATTATTAGTACACTCTTCCATGGCTTACTTCCATCACGTTCATTGGAAACAAATTAAACGTTATCGGCAGTACATAAAGTATAGGGGGATTACTTAGATACATACATGAGTTGTCCAAACTGAAATGACGGTTAAATGTCATTACATTAGGCTAGCCATTTTGTCCACTCCACATTTGGTTTAGAATTTATTGAGAAGTCAGATCATTTTATGGTTGATTTAAGTACAGGACAGCAACGTTACAATTATACAACAGTTGGCTAATACTTTACCTATTTGAACAAGCGAACAAGTTTTGTTAAAAAAAGAAGAATATGTTTAAGGTCCAGAAAAGGTGTGCGCACATGAAAACGCGCTCGCGCGGAAGATAGGGAGGAGTTTTTTTTTTTTTTTTTTTTTTTCATAGAAGCGGCGCGTGATATCCTTCCGCGGGAGTCGAGCAAGGCCCTTTCCCTCCCGACAACACAGAATGAACAAGCGGCATTGCTGCTTAAACCATTTTTTTCCAGGTTCCGCGTTTGGAAATAGCCCATATCCAGAGTAAACTAATCGTCTGGGGGATACTGGGCGTGTGTGTTTTTCTCACTGGCTTTCGTTGATTTATCCACGGTCTTGTTACTTTGGTTGAACACTGAAGAAATATAATCCGGGGTTGAGTTGTGCGCGGCAATCTCACTAGCTAGCGACTTCTGTGTAGAGTGGTTGGGACAGAATGGAGCTGATAACAATCCTCGAAAAAACTGTCTCTCCAGGTGATTATACAGCTCCATATACTTATCTTTAACATTTGCCATGTGAAGAGTTTAGGCCTAGCAACTTGACATATCTGTATTTGATAACGATAACGGGTGAAAGTTAAATCAGAAAAAGGGAGGAGGAAATGCCTAGCACTCGGCTAGCTAGGCTGCTAATGTTACGGCCTACTCACTCTGCGGATGCGGCTTCTGTGGTGAATTCGCTAACATGCTAACTTTTAGCACTGTTAATAGTTTAATCTGGGTGGCATTGGCCGAACTGCCAGTTGTCAAAATGTATTATCCGTTGGAAAAGTTATCACCCAGATAGTTGGTCATTTTGATGGGATATTTTTACTGGTTTGATACGTATAGTTACCTATCAATTAACTTGGCTAACTAGCCATTCATGTGCAACTAAATCGGCCCTGCCTTGCACGCCCGCTAACTTTAAAGATTAATATCTAAGTACTGTATCTAGCATGTGCATGATGTGCCGATGTGATTTTTATTTATTTAAGAAAAGGCCTGGGCTCAATCATGTAAACCTTATTAGGTGGTATACGCTAGCTTGTGAAGTAAACACTTGTGCATTGCCCGTGGTGATGTAACATGTAGAGCGAACTACGTTAACTGAATAGTTTGATACGAGTTGGTTAGCTGGATGGCTAACTTAATCGTTGGCCTCTAGTTGCTATCCGCTAGTGAGCATAGCATCCCCGGTAGCCAGCGTGTTTGCATGACATGGGTCACCTATCTAGCTTGTAGGGCTTGATAAATTGGCTATTTGATTCAACTAGTTAACGAACTAATCTCGCATCAGGAAATGTACACCCACAATTTCCAAAGTAGATTTCCCAATTATCGCAGAAGCGGTGAATGTGATCACTGGTGCGCATTGTACACACTAGCTAATGTTAGCTAGGTAATCGTGGTAGCCTCGCTAGCTAATCGTTCTAGCTAGCTTGGCAATGTAGGAATTGCAGATGCATGCTAACAGAACTTTGCTGCTTCATGTTGTAGCTAACTAGCAAGTGCACTAGCTATTCACATTGTATAACGCTCACATTTTCTCCCTCGCCCCCTCAGATCGAAATGAACTGGAGGCGGCACAGAAGTTTCTGGAGCAGGCGGCAATTGAGAATTTGGTTTGTATAACTACACATTTTATCAGTCAGACGGATAATATATTCCGGTCACATTCAGGTCTGGCGCCAGAAACACAGGGCATGAGCGCATTGAATTGAATTGCCGGCGTTTTCAACTGGGCCCTTTCTCCATCTCAACATTATGGCAGCAGCGTCACACACCCCAGCTTTCGCGAATGAATGGAGACCTAGCATTAACCCACGTTAGCTAGCTAGCACACCCGCTACACCATTGTTGGAATCCAGTGCCTTGGCATGATTACTCGTTTTCAGTGATTTTTTTTTTGAACGTTTATTCATTCAGATTAATTTCACTTGAGCAGTATAACCCCGGGATCGAAAACGAGTTCAATGATAGTGATGGATCACTATCATTGACAGGCTTTTACTAGTGAGCAAGAGCACTCCTACCCCCTGACAGATGTCCATTGCATTTTTGGAGTAGAAAGCAAAAGAGGGTGTAGCTAGCTGGCTAGAGAAGAGGAAGTAAGGCGTGATCAAGGCATCTGTCATTGAACTACATTTTTGCATAGCTATTTAGCTTTGAAATTAGTCTCCTTGTGTGTATGCACTCTTGCCTTTTGAGGAAACATTTATGCTATGATAACAATTTTGGGCAGTGGCAGATCCCCATAGAAAAAGCTAGTTTGTGCATGTTACATACAAGTTATATATTCTGAAGAGTAGTCAAACGCAAAACATCGATTGTGTAATCTCCCATTTTATTTGGCCACATGTCCTTATTTAGCTTTTTTCAAGTCAAAATAATATAAAT
The DNA here is from genome assembly GCF_023373465.1 of Oncorhynchus keta. Lineage (NCBI taxonomy): Eukaryota > Metazoa > Chordata > Actinopteri > Salmoniformes > Salmonidae > Oncorhynchus > Oncorhynchus keta. The sequence continues at coordinate 19,144,068 of NC_068452.1, forward strand.
CTGTTTTACATTTGAGTCATTTAGCGGACACTCTCATCCAGAGCGACATACAGGAGCAGTTAGTGTTTACGCGCCTTGCTCAATGGCACATTGGTAGATTTTTTTTTTACCTGGTCGTCGCAGGGATTCGAACCAGCGAACTTTCGGTTACTGGCCCAACACTCTTAACTGCAAGGCACCTCAATGGTCTATGGCTTGTTTGCTGGACTGTGCAGCTCTGTTAATGATCAGTCACACAATTGGCTAGGCAGATAAAAAAACTATTAAGGGAGTTTGACCCAAATCAGTAGTCAGAAGATGTCATGGTACAAGTGTTGCTAAATGGCCTTCTTTTGTGGTGCCCTCCTGTCCTTCAATATCATTAAAGACTGCATTATGATTAAACCCTATCTGTCTTTTAATCCATCAGCTAAAGGGACAAATCAATGTATTTGTACATACATTTTTGAATCTCCAGAAAGCCTAGATAGTGACACCAAGCTAGACACTTGATGCCTCATAGGCCCCACTAATGGGATGATCTTGAATAGGTGTCACAGATGAACTCTTACATCTAAAATTGGTCACAAAGCAGAGTATACAGTTACTTCCGGAAAGTTCAAGTCTGGGCTCTGGCTGGGCCACTCAAGGACATTCAGAGACTTGTCCCAAAGCCACTCCTGCATTGTCTTGGCTGTGTACTTATGGTGGTTGTCCTGTTGGAAGGTGAACCTTCGCCCCAGTCTGAGCTCCTGAGTGTTCTGGAGCAGGTTTTCATCAATTATCTCTACTGCTCCATTCATCTTTCCCTCGATCCTGAGTAGTGTCCCTGCTGCTGAAAAACATCCCCACGGCATGATGCTGCCACCACCATGCTTCACTGTAGGGATGTTTCCCAGTTTCCTCCAGATGTGAGGCTTGGCATTCAGGCCAAAGAGTTGAATCTTGTTTCTCATGGTCTTAGTCCTTTAGGTTCCTTTTGGCAAATCCAAGCGGGCTGTCATGTACCTTTGACTGAGGAGTGGCTTCCGTCTGGTCACTACCATAAAGGCCTGCTTGGTGGAGTGCTGCAGAGATGATTGTCCTTCTGGAAGGTTCTCCCATCTACACTCTAGAGCTTGTCAGAGTGACCATCGGGTTCTTTGTCACCTCCCTGACCAAGGCCCTTCTCCCGCGATTGCTCGGTTTAGCTGGGCGGCCAGCTCTAGGAAGAGTCTTCGTTGTTCCAAACTTCTTACATTTTAAGATTGATGGAGGCCATTGTGTTCTTGGGTACCGTCAATGCTGCCAACATTTTATGGTACACTTCCCCAGATCTGTGCCTCGACACAATCCTGTCTCAGCTCTATGGACAATTCCTTCGACCTCATGGCTTGGTTTTTGGACTGACATGCACTGTCAACTGTGGGACCCTATATAGACAGGTGTGTGCCTTTCCAAATCATGTCCAAACAATTGAATTTACCACAGGTGAACTCCATTGAAGTTGTAGACATCTCAAGGATGGTCTGAATACTTATGTACATAAGTTGTTTCTGTTTATTTTTGAAATTTGCTAAAATGTTTAAAAACCTGTTTTTGTTTTGTCATTATGGGGTATTGCTAAGGATATCTTTTTATTTAATCCATTTTAGAATAAGGCTGTAATGTAAGAAAATGTGGAAAAAGTCAAGTGGTCTGAATACTTTCCAAAGGCAAAGTATATGTAAAATAGGAACCGTAACAACTTACCAGGACCTGAATGAATTTAGCAGTTTGTTGTTTTGGTTACACAAACGCATTACAGATCTGATTTAAAACAACCACACTTGGATCAAAAGAGATTGTGGAGCCTGCTGCTGCCACTCACTGACTGCAGCATGAATGGAATTTAGTGTCCAAATTGTTTTGCTGTTGCATACAAACCTGCTCTGTCATGTCTGTTGATTGATTACTAGCCTCCTACATCCTTCAGTTGCTGAATGTAACTGTTGAACACTGTTCAGAATCACTGCAGTGAAATCTTACTCATGCCTGGGACTGAAGGACTGTGGTGATGACAGAAAAAATTCTTACCTGTGTTTTACTAAACCACTACCATCTTATGGCCTGATTGTGTAAAAAATACATTTAAAAAAACTCTCCCCGCCCTTTCTCCAGCCCACGTTCCTGGTGGAGCTCTCCAAGGTGCTCGCCAACCCTGGCAATACCCAGGTGGCTCGCGTGGCCGCAGGGTTGCAGGTGAAGAACTCACTCACCTCCAAAGACCCGGACGTAAAGACACGCTACCAGCAGAGATGGCTTGCCATCGACGCCAACGCCCGGAGGGAGATCAAGAACTTTGTAAGGAGAAACTCCTCTTCTACCTCTTAGTGCAGATTTATTTATACTTTCCAGCTTCAGTTGGCTTTTATGTGGTCCCCCCAAAATAATACCAATGTTCTCTGTCCCACTTGGCTTCATTCAGCCAAATGCACCAGTTGATTCACCTCTAACCCCCCTCTTTTCACTCCCCTCCAGGTTCTGCAGACCCTGGGCACGGAGACTTACCGGCCCAGCTCGGCCTCCCAGTGTGTGGCTGGCATCGCCTGCGCAGAGATCCCCGTCACCCAGTGGCCCGAGCTCATTCCCCAGCTGGTGGCCAACGTGACGGACCCCAGCAGTACTGAGCACATGAAGGAGTCCACCCTGGAGGCCATTGGATACATCTGCCAGGACATAGTGAGTGCCCCTGGCACATACATTTGCTCACATGAGGATACAGTGGTTATAACCTCAATCTATCTACTGTAATATGGAACTTGTGACATTGTGTCCTCAATAACAATTGCACAAAGACAAGATTCCAAAATCGAACCTAGGCTAAATTGTTTTTGGTTTTCCAAAGCATGTTTCGCTGCAGAGCAGATGTAACTTCCATGAACAACTGTCTTCTCTCCTCCCCTGTACTGTAGGACCCTGAGCAGCTGCAGGACAACGCCAACCAGATCCTGACAGCCATCATCCAGGGCATGAGGAAGGAGGAGCCCAGCAACAACGTCAAGCTGGCTGCCACCAACGCGCTGCTCAACTCACTGGAGTTCACCAAAGCCAACTTCGACAAAGAGGTGTGTTTGTGTCTCCCGCCCTGCCTGTGTCCCACTGTTAGTGTTTAAGTTCCTCCTTTGTCGCCAGCTGTGACCCCAAAAATGGAAAGATGAAATGGACAAATCTGAGCTTGTTTATAGACTTAACTATCTGGTCTGTGATGAGAAATCATGCACCACGCTGAATGTGTGATGGAAAACCCCTACCACAATATCTGAGACCTGCACACATGGTTGGGTTTTGAATGCTTTGTCTATGGGCCTGTCATGACAGTGAATGGGTCTGTGTTTTCCAGACGGAGAGGCACTTTATCATGCAGGTCGTCTGCGAGGCCACACAGTGCCCAGACACCAGAGTGAGTATCGTGAGTTTCTCTTTTCTATTTAAAACCTTTTTTTGGCACATTTATTCATGCTTTCAGCCAATAATCATATTGTTAACCAATGTTGGTGAAATGCAATGTCTGTCTCCCAAAGGTACGAGTGGCTGCCTTACAGAACTTGGTGAAGATAATGTCTTTGTATTATCAGTACATGGAAACGTACATGGGTCCGGCACTGTTTGCGGTAAGCAACCCCCCATGCAGCAACTTGGGTCTTTCTCTGTGGTCTTTTGATGTGCTTCTATTTTTTTCTGAAGGACTTAAGTCGGAGAACTCCAAACAAGGTTTTGATGGACCTTATCAGTTACTGATATTATAGCGTTGCTTGTTGACCACTTGTCTGGTCAAGAGAGATAATGCACAACGCTGTAAATGCCTGATGTGTAACTCCTACGACAATATCTGAGACCTGCACGGACACCAAGGCCAGTAGTCCATATCAAGGACGCTCCTTTAAAATGAACATCCTGACCCCCCGGTCTCTGTCCTCCCCCGAACAGATCACAATAGAAGCCATGAAAAGTGACATTGATGAGGTTGCCTTACAAGGAATCGAGTTCTGGTCGAACGTGTGCGACGAGGAGATGGATTTGGCCATTGAAGCGACCGAGGTGAGCCCCACACACACACACGTGCTTTCAAACGTGTTTTAACTCGATAAACTAAACACAAGGCAACACTACAGCCCACTAATGGAAATGTACACGTTTTATATATTATAACACCCGAAAGGGTCAGTTAGCCGTGTTTGCTGAGTGACGATCTCGCTCACCTGTCTGGTCCGATGAGAAATCATGCTCCATGCTTGAACGCCTGATGGATGACCCCTACCACTAAATCGGAGACCTACACCTACCTTGTTGTTTTGTTATCACACCATTAGTCGGCCATTAAGCTGACATCCCTTACCTCAAGGGTGTTTATTTTAGGCGCAAAATGCATACAGTGGAGAGTTGCACAACAACAAAGGCAAATATTCCTGTAAGTTTGGTACATCCTTCTCTCTCTCTCCCCCCAGGCATCGGAGCAGGGCCGGCCCCCGGAGCACACCAGCAAGTTCTATGCCAAAGGAGCCTTGCAATACCTGGTGCCCATCCTCACCCAGACACTCACCAAACAGGTACCCAAGAGAAGAGAAGGCAGTCATTTTACACCTCGTTATCCTCTCCGTTACACATTAGGGCACAGATTTGATGGACGCAATTCAAGTGAAGCGTCTGTATGCACCACACAACATTTCAGTCTGACGTTTTTAGTGTTTACCACAAGGCAATATTGCTTGCAGTTCACGGCCCAGCCTGGCTAGCACAGCCTGGCCCACACACAATTGTAAGTGAAACAATGTTAATGACGTTGGAGGAGGGAGAAATCCACCAAACAGATTTGGATTAATGTGAAGCATGTGAAAAATGCCAGCCACAGGGTGTTGGAAACCTTACCCGGACAGGGTAAGCCAGCCTGTGGAAGTGAAGGCATCCCCAGCCAGTTTATCCTTGGAGAGCAGGGCGGCGGTGGTGACGCGACACAATTTAATGTCAGCCAGAGACACTAAAACGTCCATCCATAATACCTTTATAACCTAGAATGATCCTGTAGAGTGAGACATACTGATTGATAAGGATATGGGTGAATCATTTCCTTGTATTAAAATCTCTGTACAACACTAATGCCTCTAGCTGGCAGAATCCTTAATCTTGAGATTAAATTAAGATTCTGCCTCCTAGGAAAACCTGTCTGGTCTGTGATGAGAAATCATGCACCACGCTGAACATGTGATTGATAACCCCTACCACAATATCTGAGACCTGCAGACATGTATTTTTAATTTAACCTTTATTTAACTAGGCAAGTCAGTTGAGAACAAATTCCTATTTACAATCACGGCCAAGGCCGGACGACGCTGGGCCAATTGTGCGCTGCCCTATGGGACTCCCAATCTCGTCCGATTGTGATACAGCCTGGATTTGAACCAAGTTGTCTGTAGTGACGCGCCTAGCACTGAGATGCAGTGCCTTAGACCGCTGCGCCACTCGGGAGCCCGTATTAAGGGTAGGGGGGTGGCTCCTCACCCATCCAGGTGCCACCATTTTGTGTCTAATACCACATACAACATTGTTGATTGTCCCCCGGGAAGACTGTGTTCTACTGCTACCGCCCATTCTATAATAAGTACAAGTGTACCATGTGAAGTCTAGCAGGGAGGTGTGAGGATTTCTGTACGTGCCACCCCAGTCTTATCTATTAGGGGCTTTAATGAGACACACTGTACTTGTCTAGCTGAATTTGTCACATTCGGTCTGTCCTGTTATTGTGTGTCCTTTTGTGTAGAATGTCCATGTTGATATGCTATAGGTACCTGTTCATGTGAATGTATGCTTTTTCCTTTGGGTCTCCTTCCCCTCTACACGATCGGGTCATCTCTCCCGGCATACCTTTTTATGTAAATGTTTTCCTCTCCCCTCTCCTATGTGCAAGTCCAGTATAGATTCCTTTCATACTTCTCCTTCCCTCCACCCCCCTTTGTTCCTCTGTCAATAGACATTTGGTTTTTATCCCTCCTTTTCTCGATGTCATAACGTGTCATGTAAATGCGTCTCCTCTCATTCACCCCTCTCGCCTCCTCCTCAGGACGAGAACGACGACGATGACGACTGGAACCCGTGCAAGGCGGCGGGCGTGTGCCTGATGCTGCTGGCCACGTGCTGCGAGGATGACGTGGTGCCTCACGTGCTGCCCTTCATCAAGGAGCACATCAAGCACCCCGACTGGCGCTACCGCGACGCCTCGGTCATGGCCTTCGGCTCCATCCTGGAGGGGCCCGAGCTCAACCAGCTCAAACCCCTCGTCATTCAGGTGACTAACTTCACCAAATGTAGACATGAAGACAAATTCAACATGCTGTATGTAAGCCATTCTTGTAACGGCTTCGCTCAATTCATTCTAATTAACCTAACAATTATGACACACCATCACTATTGTCATTGGTTGCACAAATTGCGGTCTTTGTCTACATAACCTGGTTCAAGCATTCATGACATGACCCTGAAGAAGGCACAGTGATGCCGAAACGTTGGTTTACCCATAAATGACTGGCCGTTTTTATATATATAGTGCGACTATTTTTCTATCTTAGTTTATTCTTCGTTAGTCGGCATCTCTGCACAAAATACTTTTCTCTGGGTGTGCGCCAGGTCATTATTTTTATTAGACATGAAGACATGCCATAAATGGAATACCACCATGTTATGATCTCAACCTGCAGCTAACCTATCAGATCAAAGAGGAGTTTTGATTATCTGTTAGGAAATTGTTGGCATAGTAGGGATGGGATGTTTGGCTCTTGACTGCCTCTGATCTTGTCGACTCGTTCGGCTCCTTTTGTTCATTTGAGTCAGTAATGCCCAGAGTACGCAGGACCCCCGGCCGGCGAACGACGAACTGAAAACTCAAGTCATGATTCCACAAGCCTCTTGTTCACATCTCGTTCACCATAAGGGGCGTTATTGGAGCCGTCATTTGTGATTGAGACGTGTGAAACTGCTTTAAACCATGTACATTAGTTTATTGCTAGGCACACGAATAAGATTATTTCTTTATTCATTTGAAATGGGGTAAGGTTGTGGCTCCGACCGGACGAGATTATGAACGACTCTTGGTGGAATTGCACTCCTTAAATGTCTCCCGTGAGGGTGGCGAGCACCATGTTCAAACTGCAGCCCCCAGAATGATTAATTGTAGAGTTTGAGTTTGTTTGAGCAGAGGCTCTGGTTCTAAAGAAATGCTGCGCCATTGACAATCGATAATCAATTAATTTGCAGTCATTCTTGCACCATGCGATCAATTATCAGTTGTAAACATGCATTTTTCTTCTCAACGCTTATGATCTATTTCCCCGTGCGCGTATGACCGATGGTTGGTGGTCGGAGTGAGTCTCTGGAGCCGCTGAGCCGGAGGAGTGTGTATTGATCCCGCTGTAGGTAGGACTCACTGCGGCCAGTACTAGCAGGTCAAAACGAAAGACTATAAAATGAACCGGTCACTCAGGAGAAACAAATCACGCGTCTCGAGTCAGTAAAAAGAGTTGTTTATAAAGAACGCATCGTTCGCCCAACTGCACATCGCTAAGGCATGGCCCAACCAGCTCAAACCCCTTGTCACGCAGGTCAGTACACCAGCTTCCGCAGCATTATGATACCTACTTACTGATACCACCGATTTTCCCCCAAGGGGAAGTTTCGGTGGAGTTTCACATCAGCATAGACTAACATGCATACGAACAATCCACCGTCTGATGGGTGTGTCGAGCAAGGAAGAGAATGGCTTGTGGCCAAGTAGAAATGTATCTGCTGTTAAAGGCCATTATCTCTAGGCTGCAAGCATTTCTCAGTTTCCTTGTGTTGCACGCCCATCAGATAATGCATTGTCTTTTCTGTGTGTTTTTAAACTCCCTTACGGTTAATAATGAAGCTATCTGCAAGTTTCAGTAAATCTTTAGATGAACCACAATCTACCCTAAATTTAGACAAACTCTGTAGTAGTTATGGGGGGAAATCGACAGTTACACATCGGAATATTGTTTTTGATGACTCGTATCGTTTTGACGATATCGCAATATTTTTTTTGCGCTAGTTCGCTGTTCCTGCACAGCGTATTCATCTTTTTATGCAGGAAGCCAATTTGTTGTCATCAACACATTTTTATTTCCATGACTGATAAACTCATTTTCTCATGGCTCTCTTGTCTGTCTGCAGCAGACATATGTTTGGAACATCGAATCACAATAAAATCACACTATCGAATCGCAATACATTTAGAATCGTAATACGTTATGTATCGCGAGGTCCCTGGCAATTCCCAGCCCTACTCTGTCGAGGCTCTGTGACAATCCCTGGTGGCCCCTTTCCCTGTTTGTCACATTTGACAGACGCTACTGTTGTAAAATCTTGTCCACTGCCCTCCCTCTCTCGCTACACTTAAATACTGCTGTTATATTAACAGTACATTCCTTTCTCTGCCCATCCATGCCGGTCTGTTTACTCTTGAACCCTGGTTAACAGTACTTAATAATTTAATAAATTATTTATTACATTCCTATAGCGCTTTTCATAGGATCTCAACGCTCTTAAATGGGGAGACTTCATGTGTCGTCGTCCCCCCGTTCATTGACACTACCGGGGTTAATGCTGTTCTTTCTCCCTTCCCAGGCAATGCCCACGCTGATTGAGCTGATGAAGGACCCCAGCGTTGTGGTGAGGGACACCACAGCCTGGACAGTGGGCAGGATCTGTGAGCTGCTGCCGGAGGCGGCCATCAACGAGGTGTACCTGGCCCCTCTTCTGCAGTGCCTCATCGAGGGCCTGGGGGCCGAGCCGCGCGTCGCATCCAACGTCTGCTGGGTGAGACACAAAGCTAGAGCCGCCTTTTGATTTGATTAATTTGACCATTTTTAAAAACTCAACACGTGGATACAATGCATTTAAAATTGAGGGTCACGGAAAACGGTAAACGGCGTATTTCCATTGTGGGCCTCCACCACACATGCCGCGGTAGTACTTTGTTAATCCCACAGATAAGGATTTCATCACCACAAGCATCAACGATATACTGCACAGTACAAAGACACCACATGCTCATTTACAATTGATGCCGTAGATCTGTCCACCCCACTCGAGTGAAATATGTTGCATCAAAGTACCTGTAGTTGAGAGAAGATACCTGTCAGGTCTGTGACGGGAGATCATGCACCACACTGAATATGTGATGGATAACCCCAACCACAGTATCTGAGACACGCTAAAGACGGTTGTTGTTTTTTTTTTTTAAGGACCAAAAATAATGATTCATGATTTTCATATGGATGCCCTCGTAACTTCTCCCTCCATCCCTTTCTCTCTGTCCCTCAGGCCTTCTCCAGCCTGGCGGAAGCCGCGTACGAAGCCACAGATGCAGCGGAGGACCAGGAGGAGCCTGCCACGTACTGCCTCTCCTCCTCCTTCGAGCTCATCGTCCAGAAACTATTAGAAACCACAGACAGGTAGGCAGGACCGTCCAGAAACGGTAGACTGGTAAGCAGGACATGGGGATGGAACGTCGCCTTCTGTTATCAGGACTGTAGAGGTTTAGAAACCTCAACTTTTCTTGTCAAACGAGACATTTTGTCTGGAGGATTTCTGGAGTTAGCTAGAGACTAACTCTCTGGTCTGTGATGAGAAATCATGCACCACGCTGAACATGTGATGGATAACCCCTACCACAATATCTGAGGCCTTCAACGACAAAAATGCATTTGGAGATGTAGAATGGCGTTAAAATCTACTTCCTCAGGAAATCCTTTGAAGCCCTGAGCTGTATATACCCTTTTGAGGGCTGTGAGTCTCTTATCCAGTCTCGCCGTCATAGATTGATCAGGTTTATGTATTTAAATCCACCAAATTTTTTGCTAAGAATTGCACACATTTCTGTATAATATAAAATGCAAGTAATTTGTTTTCCTGATGCATAGTAATGATTGTAAGTTATGTTTTCCCTCTGTGTCCACCAGGCCGGACGGTCACCAGAACAACCTGCGTAGCGCGGCCTACGAGGCCCTGATGGAGATTGTGAAGAACAGCGCCAAGGACTGCTACCCAGCCGTGCAGAAGACCACCCTGGTCATCATGGAACGCCTGCAGCAGGTCCTGCAGATGGAGGTGGGTCCCAACAGAGAGCGCGGTGGATTGGTGGGGCAAACCTTTTTGGTCTGTGATGAGAAATCATGTACTCACTACTCTGAAGAGCTCTGATGTTTACTTAAGGATTTATCTGAGACCTACTCTAAACTATTAGACATTTTGCTTGGATTCTTTTCTGTATTGAATAAACTCCCATTGAAGGAACTGTTGATTTCATGTGCGCTCTATCTCGCCTCAGTCTCACATCCAGAGCACGTCGGACAGAATTCAGTTCAACGACCTCCAGTCTCTACTGTGTGCCACCCTGCAGGTGAGACGAGCTGACTTCAGTCAGTTTGACCCTCAAACTATTTCAACCTCCCCGAACTAGAGGTAGAAGAAGAATACCTAGGGGGTTCCATGAATATATTTAGCTGGCTGAGTATTTTAAAGCCTAAGAAAAAAAGACAAAAGCGATATACATTTTTAGTACTTGTCTGATCTGTGACGAGAGATCGTGTACGGAAAACCCTGATGACACTAGTAAGATTCTGAGACCTGCACAGACATGATCTAAAATGTACTAGGAAAGGAGAAGGCTTTATGAGGAAAGGTACCGTAGACTGACACCCAGCAAGGAAACAACTTCTGGGTTGGAGTTCTCCTCTTTCCCACTTCTCACAGTCGCTAAACGACTTTCAAGTTGGCCTGTGCTATGTTAGGTTAACCCTTTCCCTCCCCACTTCTCTGTAGAATGTGCTGAGGAAGGTGCAGCACCAGGATGCGTTGCAGATCTCAGACGTGGTGATGGCCTCCCTGCTCAGAATGTTCCAGAACACCGCCGGCTCCGGGGGCGTACAGGAGGATGCGCTCATGGCCGTCTCAACCTTGGTGGAAGGTGAGCCATTTAAAACGGTCACACTGTGGTGGATGGGTAAAAAAAAAAAAACATTTAGATGGGTCACACACACAGGGTTTTCTGCGCACACCCTCCGCCCACTTTAGTAGGATGAATAATGTTTGTGTGAATCTAAGCAGTTAAACCTCTTATCTGGTCTGTGATGAGAACTCTTGTACTCAAAACCCTGAAAACCCTGATGTTTTAATAGGATTTATCTGAGACCTGTTTCTAGCCGCTTGGTCAATGTGAATCTGATTTCCAGTCTTCTAGCAGTATGTAAATGGTGTGTTGCATGTCCAGTGTCACATGCCTCACTGAGCATTTTTACAAGCACACTAAAAAAAAATCAGTGTTATGGCAGTGGGCAGAGTGTGGCGTTAGTCATGTAATCGCGTTACTCTAACTGATCTTAATCGCTGTAAGGTCACAATCAAAGTAAACATAAGCCAATTAAAACAGCTCTGAAAACCAGGTATCTTTGGAAAGATTAGGATGTATATAAGCGGCTTAATCGGTGTTCCAGTGGCGTATTCGATCGGTGCGTGTGCTAGCACCAGCAACTATAGCCTCCATCTTTTGCGCGAGTAAAGTGAGTTAGGACCAAACTGCAAGTATATGAATCTTATAAATAGTTTTCACAAACTTTTTGTCTGAACTCATAATTAAATAGGCTTCCGAAAAATGACATTGTCGCTATGGTAATGTTTATTTTGATTGAAGAATTTCTGCATTTATCAGTGCCTGATTTTTAGATATGTCCATATAAACTAAATTATTAGGGAAATCGTTAATTTTGCAAAGCATGTAAACATTTAAATCGAATTGTCATATTAATTTAGACTATTCACAATAATTGTGTGCATGTAACCATACTCAATGTTCTGTAATGTCTTCTGTTTCCTCAGTTTTGGGCGCTGACTTTCAGAAATACATGGATGCCTTTAAACCCTTCCTGGGAATTGGACTGAAGAATTATGCAGAATATCAAGTGGGTTCTTTATTTTATTATTTTTTTTCAGATTATTATTTGATTTTTTTTCAGATTATATTCCTATTAATCTCTCAAAGAAAAAAAACAAACAAGATTTCTCCCTTCCACTGACGCCTGTTCCTCTCACTGCTCTGAGCTGTGGCAGCTGGGATTTTGGGTGGTCACAGAGTAACGCAGGGTCTATTTCACCCAGTGTTCATGAGGTAGCAGGGCTGCCATTGTCTACACTGGAATTTGCGGGACCCCACACTTGAAATGCACTGACTTAGTAGCGAAGTACCTTCTAGTAATGCCTGCTGTGAGAGTCGACACTCAATTATTTCACCTAGCTACCCCGCTCGCCTTCCCTCCCTCCCTCGTCAGGTGTGTCTGGCCGCGGTGGGCCTGGTGTGTGACCTGTGCCGAGCCCTAATGTCCAACATCCTGCCTTACTGCGACGAGATCATGCAGCTCCTGCTGGAGAACCTGGGGGTGAGTTGCACTTTAGTTTCTGCCAGCTGTGTTGGTAATACTGGAATGTGCAGGACCATACATTTTGAGTCTTTTTTTATTTTTATTGTAGATTTACAGCCTCTGTTTTATTGATCGGTTACTTTGTAGAAGCGTGTAAATGTCTTGGTGTCAAGCTGACCGTAGACACAGCAACAAAAAAATTATCGGGAAGAAAAGGGGATATAATTCCAGCTGTCTTTGTTCATATGTGTTAGGTCAAGTCTTGTAGATATTCATATAGTTTTTCACCTGTACTGACTAAGGGCGTGTGTGTGTTGCCCCTGCAGAATGAGAATGTGCACCGGTCGGTGAAGCCCCAGATCCTGTCAGCGTTCGGAGACATTGCCCTGGCCATCGGAGGAGAGTTCAAGAAGTACCTGGAGATCGTCCTGGACACCCTGCAGCAGGCGTCGCAGGCACAAGTCGACAAGGTAGAACAGATGGACACGCGCTGTACCACATTGGCATCCCTCTGTTTCATTTGACCCTGACGCCTGTTCCTCTCGCTGCTCTGAGCTGTGGCAGCTGGGATTTTAGGTGGTCACAGAGTAACACGGTCTATTTCACCCAGTGTTCTTGAGGTAGCAGGGCTGCCATTGTCTACATTGGACTTTGCGGGACCCAACACGTGCACATGGTGGCACACTGAAAAGTCTGAAAATCAGCAAATGCCACTTTTCCTAACACATCCTTAATCACCTCTTTGTCTGAATTATGGCAATTTTGAGTGACTTGGTCATCTGTCACCTGTCTTAATTCTCATGATTGCGCTGAACATGGTCTTCCTTGCATTGTTCTGTCCTACCTGTAGCTGACGTGATGCTGGTGCAGCCCAGAGTGGAGTTCATCCTGTCCTTCATCCATCACATCGCTGAAGACGAGGACCACTCTGACGGTGTGGTGGCAAACGCCGCCGGACTTATAGGGTAAGGCAACTAGGATTATCTCAGTGGTAGTGACGCTTGCTTTGTGGAACACAATAATACTGAAGATGCTTTTGGTACGACATAATATAAATATGTGAGGGACGGCTTGGGCTAAGATGCGCGGAGGAGGGCAGGTGATCTCAAGGCATGAAAGATACTTCATGATGAATACTGATTTTAAATATTACAAAAATAATTATACATTTTTGTTGATCTGTCTGGTCTGTGAGATCTTGTACTCAAAACCCTGATGTTTTAATAGCGTTTATCTTAAACCTGCACAGATCCGGTCAGTAAAACTTGAAAATGAGTTGTTTGAGGTAGCAGGCCTCTAGATCGAAGTTGTTTCCAGCGACTTGATCAATGTAAAACGGTTTCCGCCGCTTCCCTTTGCAGTATGTAAATAGTAATGTTCCTGCCCGACGTGCTTAGTTTAACCCTTTCCCTCCCCTGTGACGTAAAATGTGCTGCATGTGGTCCGACTCTCCCTCTTTCCTCTCCTCAGAGACCTGTGCACGGCCTTTGGGAAGGACGTGATGAAGCTGGTGGAGCTGCGGCCCCTCATCAACGACCTGCTGACGGAGGGCCGGAGGTCCAAGACCACCAAGACCAAGACGCTGGCCACCTGGGCCACCAAGGAGCTGCGCAAGCTCAAGAGCCAGGCCTGGTGAGTTATTGTCCTAATGCCCTACTGACTGACAGTCACCCATACAGCACCTTTAGGGCGTCACAAAACAGCAAGGGAATAGCTAAGGGATAAAAAAAAAAAAATGTACAGTTTGAAAGTTAATGTTGCGTTGGGATATACTTATTCAGGAAGTACGAGTCTTGTCCATTTTTTTTTTTCATTTTTCATTATGGAGATGGCGTGAAATTGTAACCTTTAGTGATTTCATGAAAGAGCATGTATAGAGTGTGTAACTTGGTGACCAATTCTGATATCTATAAAGTCACCAGAATTTCACTGGAGCAGCCTAATGAGAATGATCACTATGTGCATGGAGCATGTGAACACAGGACTTTGACTCCTTCAGCTAATAAGCTTTTCTTCCTCTTTTCCTCCTCTACAGATTTCATGCTGGTTGGGGATAAGATGGACAACAATGAAAACGCCCCACTGGAATTTCTTCTGTCTTTTGCGTCGTGTCCGAGTTAAAGCAGAAGTGAAGCGTGCGCTGAGATGAGTGTCTGAGAATGTGTGAGTGAGAGCGAGAGTGAGCGAGGATCGACGTCACACCACCTTCTGAGTACAATTCCAGCAGTTGCCGGCAGACCAGCAGCGCCCCACCCCTGAACCCCCACCACCACTTCCTTAGGCCCCCCCCGCCACCTTCTTCTTCGGCCACCTGTGGACTGATTCTGACTTGACAAGGACTCCACACAAAAACGTGGATCGCTGTAGCCGGCTAGTTCTAGAACTCTTCTGAAAAAAAAAACTAATATTAGTCTACAACAGGATCACCAGAGCAGAGAAATTAAACTGCCAAAATGTGGTTTCTTTTGAGGGAAAATACAAACAAAACATGATACGAAAGAACGCAACTATTTTGCTCTTTGACCGATCTGTGGAAGATTTACTTTTTCCCTTGTCATTTTTGGGGGGTTTCCTTCAAGCACTATATGGTTGTGGACTTGGTCAATTTTACGCAAACGTGAACTGAACCGGAATCCGAAAAATACAAACTTTTGGGGTGTTCGAAATGCGCCTAAAGGATCACTGCTGGAGTTGAAGGAAGATGAAACGAGGGGGACGAGCAGGCGGTCTCCACCCCCCTCGTCTCCTACTTCTAGCCTCTCTGATATCCCCCAGCCTGCCCCTGCAAGGAGCCCCCACAGCGATGCAGGGGTGGAGCTAGCTGACCAGCCTGGATGATGAAGTGTGTGTCTGTGAGGGAGGGTATTCACTGTCTCTACACCCCCCTGGTTATTTCAAATAAATAATAAAGCTTGACGCAAATTCAGTAAGATATATTTCTGATGCAGTTTGGGAGAGGGCAGTGGGGGCCCGGTAGATTACTTATTGGCAGCACTTGAGTGAATTGGCAAGAAGGTGTTTATTTCCTGCAAGAGAATCACTGACAAATGTTCACCGGTTCAATTTTTCTTTTTTTTCAATGGCATCAGTAGTTTCTCTTCATCTTCAGTGTGGGCTTCTAGATAAACAGACCCTTTCTTGCCAGCCCTGTTAACAAGAATTGGTGAGGATTTATGCGTTGAGTGCATCAGGATCAATCAAGGCTAGGGGAACACTTCCAAAATAACTACATTTGACATGTAACACTATCTTCTTAGTGTTAAGATGAGCAAGGAGTAGAAAACGAGTGCCAAATTTAGACTACTCGTCATAGGGTAAAATACAACAAGCAAACACACTTGCCTAAAGCATGCAGTTCAGAAAGAAATCTATTGAACTACATGATGAACGAGTGAATTGGGCTTGTTTCAGTTCCCATTTGTTGGTTTCTCGTTGCACTTAGTTGGAAAAGGGTCACTCACCAAGCTGTTAATGAGAATCGACTACGTTTGTACAAGGTTATATTTTTCCATTGCTATGAAAAGAAACAATAAAATGATATCAAACATTCCCCAAGCAGTTCTGGTACTTTGGTCTGTATTTTCTTTTGTTTCTTGCAACTGTTTGTAATGCACTGTGATGACTTCGGTGTCCATGGCAACGCTAGGTTGGTCGAGATCCCCCCCCCCCCCAGAAACTTCCAGAAAATGTATCTGTCTATATTGGCATAATCAATCGGGTTCAATTTAACTTGTCATCACTGTTTTGTACTGTTTACGTTCTCCAATGCATACTTGTTGGATATGAGGCGTTTTCCATTTGATTTGAGATTGGACATTTGTTTGCGGTGACTTTGGTCCTCACACCACTTTGGATTGTGTAACATTGTCCTCATGGGCTTGGCTATTTACACCATGTCATGTGTTGAAATGATATTAAGAATTGCAACATGAATATAGAATTGTGAACATTATGACAACCTGCTTTTTTTTTCTTTTCTTAATTTCCAACCTAGTAAACTAATAAAAATCTATATTGTACTTAACACTGTAACCTTTCAATGTTCTTCTGTAAATGGCTGTCACTTGTGTCTGCTGACCCTTATACCCTTGCATTGAGTGTGTGTAGATCATTTATTCTATCTTGCTTTAAAGGAAAGTCAGCTAAACATCACTCTTGTCCCTCCAGACATTAATGTGACTGGTTGATCAATTTTGGCATTTTTATTCACCATTATGGTGCACTACTTCTGAACAGGGACCATAGACAAAGTACATTTGATTTGAGCAGAATTTGGAAAAGTTGTTAGAAGTTGACCCAAACCACAGATGTGTGTTATTACCTGATGTACAATCCTATGGATAATGGGAAAGAAGCATGGAAGTGCAGTACACTGTCAACTACCAAATACAATATATAGTCAGGTGTCGGGTCACTGCTAGTGCCCAGCTGACTGAACAGCAAGTGTTGGTTTTATTTCTCACAACACAATTTAAAAGTTGAAATGGTATAGTGCTGTCTCATACACCTGCCATGCTGATTTGGACAGAAATGCGACTATATAAATGGGTGAAATGCAAAACTTGGCTCATTGTGAAGGCTACATTTGCTAAGAGAGATACAATGCATCTAAAATAGCACATAGTGAAATTAGAAACCGAGTGGTTAATTTATACTTGATCATGAAGAGTGGGATGATAACTGGAATGAGCAGAGCAGCAACTGATGTACACAGTCACCTAAAAGGCTCGAGGACCACGATCACAAAGAGCAGACACTAAGTAAAAAAATCTTATGAAATGTAGAATTTCATCTTGAAGTAGTGCTTTGTTCCAAATGAGAGAGAGAGAGCAGGCAAGCGTTTTACGGAAGTAGAAGAGCGAGGAGGAGAGTGGGGTTTATGTGTGACTGAACCAGTATCTACGGGCTTTTGGGGTCCTTTCTACTTCAGGAAGCGTTCAGGGCATCGGCAGAGACACATGATATATTATATTGACCAGATTACTCAAGTGGCCGCTCGAAAAACTAAAAGGAATGCCCTCAAAAATGAAAGGCAGGGGAGGCAAGCTCAGGTAGGACCATTCTAGCCAATGAGAGGGCAGATACGCGTGTGAACAACAGGCACAACTCAATATATAAAGTTTTCTCTCAAAGTTGCCGGGATGTAACGTGTCCTACTTATATCATTACGCTCGTTAACAACCGAAGCATTAAATAAACGTATATTCGAACAAATAAGCCTCACGTGGCAAATGAGCCATTACATTTTTGGTTGACCAAATTCGATACTTATTGACCGCCACCCCAAAAAAAACAAGCTTGGTGAGCAAAACAAATAAAACGCCACCTGCTGGAGCATATATATTTCGGCCCCGGTTATCCCTCGCTTCGAGGAAAATCTGTATTTTCCAGCAGGTGGCGGTTTTTCGTTTTTGTGTGAGTATGGGCCTCCTTTATTACCAGAAGAAGTAGATTATTGATGTCGCCTCTGCGCAGCCGCCCATTACATCCATGTTGTCTCCGAAGAGGGAATCGGCGTCAGCAATACTGAAGGAACGATTTAGATGTGTTTTTGTTTATTAGCATGCATTTATATATATATATTTTTCCCCCACGAGGAATATGGAACTTCAAATGGCGTTCGTTATGTAGAATGATGTGTTTGCAGTCAGCAACCGTGCTATTTATTTTTCTTAATGTTATGTAAGAACAGAGTCGGTACGCGGCGCCTCTTGTACGGAATTGAGGCGTAATAATGAATAACGCACAAGATATGTCTCCCGATTTTGTCTTGATGCGCTTGGTTTCTGCGGCTGAATATGACCGATTGGACGATGAGAATTTGACGTTGGGCGGTGGAGTGGTTTCCGGATTCGGGAAAGCTGTCTTGGGTAATCATGGCAACAATATCAACACTGGGTTTGAATTTGATCCGAACAACCCCACAGCAGGCCCGGCGATTCCGAGCAATCCCTCCCCGCACTATAGTTCACAGGTCGAGAGCCGGACGGGAGCCCTTGACAGCGGCTTGATGCTGACTCGACCCTCCGCTTCTGATGCGCCTCAACCACCAGACTTCGCCGTGGCTCATCGTTTCGATTTCCCTCATGGCTCGGGCAGAGGGTCGCGAGCTCAGCTCATGGTGTTTCAGAACCTCCTTAGGACAAGCGACGGTGTTTTTGAATGCGGCCTCCAGCAACCTCCTGGCTTCCAAGTAAGTGAGGTTGATAAACAGGAAGCCAGTTCTGTCTGTGTCATGATGACCAGTGACCACAACATGGATGTGCAACACCAGAGGCTTCAGTGGCACCCCATTATGAAGCTGTCCAAGGTGGTCACAGATGCTGTTGACCTGGCTGGAGAGGGAGATGGGCTCTGCCACCGGCACCGCCTGGTCACTGATGCCATGGACTGGCCTCCGCTCCTGGACAAGTCTCTCTGCTTCGACATCCTGGACCCCCGGAAGACCTGTTCAACAGGGGACACCAACTACCACCACCAACTGGACGATACGGTGCTCAACCTGGCCCGGAGGCTGGGGGAGCTGAGCCAGGCCTCAGAGATGCTGCTGAAGGAGAGGGGAGCGATGAATCGCTGTTCCTGTCAGAGCATCCTGGCTTCGGCAACTGGGGGCGTGGGCCCCGGAGAGGACCCTAGTGAAACCAGTGATGCCCTCCTGGTGCTGGAGGGCCTGGACTCGGAGGAAGTGGGGGAGCTGGGGATGGGCGGGGAGGAGTTTAAATGTGGTGTCCCCGGGCAGGAGGGCGAGACTGACACGGGGCAGGGCGGGCGGGGGGCTTTCTCCAGCGGTTCCCTCACGGGACTAATGAGGCAGGTACACAGGCTGGCCGGGGAGGCCCGTGCCTGTGGCCCCCAGGTGTGTCCCTCCCCGCTGGATTCCCTGGGCTCTGCTGCAGCCTTAACATCTTCCTCCCTGTCTCTGGCCTCTAACACCACAGGCCAGCAAGTGGTGGAAGCCTCCGCCACCCTATCTGGCACCTTACCCTCACAGGACCCTCCCAGCCAAACCTCCCAGTCCCAGCCCCAAAGCAGGGCCACAACGCCGAAGTTAGGGGTGATGTTGAGAGCCGCCTCACCCTTAGTAGTAGAGGGGGCAGCAGGGGGCGAGAAGACGACCAGAGGGAAGTCCAGGAAAGGCTCTCTGAAGATCCGTCTGAGCAAACTATTCCGGACCAAGAGCAGCAGCGGCTCCAGTCGCCACCTGGACAAGAGGCCCTCGCTGGCCTCCTCCACCTCCTCCGGGGGCAGCCAGATGGATGTGTGGGGCTCTGGATCCACCAGCACAGACCAGGACACAGGGAGGTGAGGTTAAGGAGCGGGAAGGGGACAGACCTGGGTCTCTGACTGGGTCTTTAAAGAGTGTTGGTCTAGCAGGGGGGACTGGGAGAGGACAGGGTGGTGAAGCTGAGGGTACGCCGGCAGCTCTGCGGTCTCGGCTAGTGTTGGTCTAGTACAGTTATAACCTATTAGTGGCTTTACAGGGGATTATTGTAGCGCTGGAGGCACTAAAACAATGTGGGCGTACTAGAGTTATTATTATGGAAGTTAAGCTGTTAGTAGCCGAAATGAAGGATGGTTATAGTGCCACAGTCAATAAATGTAGACTATTGGTTAATGGAACCGCAGTCAATTTTCCCAGTGAGAGACAAACATTTAGATATGAGAGCTTTTAGCTCACCTCGTCAACAAAATCACATGTTACTTTTATTCAGCTGTTTTATGATTAGCGCTGAAAACAGTACGAGAAGGATGATTTCACTTAACATGTTATTGAAGAAACATGCTGGAACTCGGGCCTGTTGAGTAGAAGACCAAATGCTACAGTACAGTAACGTCTGAGAGAGCGATGACGCCACGTACATTTGATTTTGATTACGAACTTAATCTCCCTTCTTAGGCATGATGGGTTCCGAACTCTCAATTCAGTGAAGATTCAAAATGTCAACCGACGTTGCCGCAGTTGTGCGTTTGTTCACACCTGCTTTTATTGTAGCATTGACAGAATGCTACGCAGTTACTGTGATATTCTGGCATCCAGAATGCAGTGTATGTTGCATTTCACCTCCTGGTATTATTTGGCATACCTCGGCACCATCCTGGTTCGACACTGTGTGTGCTGAAGCCAACTTTTCTACCGTTGTCAAGCCGAGGCCGTACAGCCTGGTATCATGACAATGAACAAACACCGAGACAAAGTTGCCCTAAAAGCACAAGCAGCAGGCAAAGGCTACCTCGCCACTTTGTCGCTTACGAAACCTAGGTTATGAACTTCATTTGGTTACCAACAGAAGCCTCTGGGGGGCTTTGTTTGTGTCGGAGGGATACTGGTACGATTAGGCCTAATGTATCTAATGTCAGAGAGTGGCCCGTGTTGGCTTATAGGCTTTAGTTTTGGCAGGAAACCACCACAGCGCAACTGTGCCTATTGGGTTGCCGCCTTCAGACATGTGGTTCCCTCTGTTTGCCATGTAGTTTCGGCCTAGCAAATTTGTCGTGAATGCAGTGTGTCGTACCTGTACCTTTTTTGAAAGCAAAGCAAGCAGCTGGCCCTGGCGAGGACATGAACGTAGTGTAGCAGTATAGCCCTTTTCATTTTGTAGATGCCCTCAGTGCATAGTTTTTGCTTAATGTTGTCAAAAGTCGGGGGAAACAGTCGGAGCTAGTTTTTAATGAGTTCAGCCCGAGGATGTTGGACCAACCTGCCAGTACAGTGTGTGCGTTGATTCAACATGTCCTTTGAGAAATGTTAATGTCAGGGATTTTCAGGTTGTATAAGGGATAGGCTACATTAAAAAGGCCAAAACCCCCCCAAATACTAGTGTCACCAAACCTAGTTCTTCTGAAATGCATACACTAGCACTTCCCTCTTTTAACAGCCCTGCTAATAGTAATGTCTCATTTCTGTCATGTTTTTATCTTAATATTATTATTATTTTTTTTTAAACTGTCGGGACATCTGGCATCTTATTTGACCCTTCAAACGCTCACTGGCTCACTGGCTGACTTGCTGTCGTCAAATCTAGGTCAGGTTCATGATCTAACCCAGCCAGTCATCATGTCTGTCTGTCTGTCTGTCTGAGCACGGCTCCCCTTAGCTCCCATATGTTTCCTTTTGATTCTCAATGCACAAACCTGAGATGTGTCGTTACTGAACATGATGGGAAATCAGTGTTCCTCTCCAGGCAGTTTATTTTTTTCCCCTGCTCTCGGCGAACATGGCTCCTCTTCTAAGCGAGGGGAAAGGGTGTGGGGAGGGAGGTAGGCTTGTGGGAAGGAATTTGTCGGTGGCGTGGGGGGGCTGAATATCAGCTGCTGTTTACCCTGCTGTGCATCAGGCTTTGCTCAAGCGGCATGCTGGGTGTTCCCCACTAGCACTGTCACTCACTAGCACTGTCACTCTCTCACACACACACACACACACACACACACACACACACACACACACACACACACACACACACACACACACACACACACAGGTTGGCCCCCGCTGCACAGAGCAAAAGAATCTGGCAGCCAGCAAGGCAAAGCTATCACCCTGGCAGGCCTTCCAGAAGCTTCCCAAAAAATCCCCAACTGTGGAGTGGTGCTTTGTTTTAGGGGGAAGAGTTAAGCTAAGGAGGGCTATCCAAACAAGAAGTTACATCACAGAAATGCTCCAGTCAACGAAGGCTCGTGTAATCAGAAGAGCTCTTTGTGCTGCTTCATATCAATTTAATAGCGTAAATCTTAAGCATGTCTTTTTGCTTCAGAAAATAGGCTATATATATATATATATATAAGATTTTTTTTTTTAAACATGTATCAAACAAGTCTGTTGAAATAGACAACATCCTCAAGACCCTCGATGATAATTTTGCCTCGCTGGCTGCTGACTTCACAGGCTCAATGTCGGTGACTCTGCTTAAAAAAAGAAACGAGCTGATTCGAGGGCACTCTGTTAGATCATAGCTGGTCAGGTCCTCTAGCCAAAGGTAAGCGTCTGACCCACTACATCCTAGAGGGGTGCGTGGCAGAGATGGATCTCAAGTCCTTGGTGTCGAGGCACAGTGTACCCTTGAGAAATAGGCCACTGGTTTCTCCTGCACCAGCTACAGTAGCTCATACAGTTGAAAGGTCGAAAAGTCATGAGGCTGAGAGAGATGGTTAAGAAATGAACGGTGTGGGATTGAAGTGTTGCTGATGATGCTGGCTCTTAGGACGAGGTAAGGGCTTCTCTTATGTTTGACCCTCTCTCTGTCTCTCCACAGCAAACTCCAGCACTCCAGGCCCCAAAGTGCCTTCTCTCCGGTGGCCTTCGGTCCTGCCTTCACCGGTAATTGTGTCTACTTGAGTGTTTGTGCGCTTCTGTTTCCGAATGTGGCTTTCGCTTCATGTCGATGTATATGGGTCGGTAATGGGTGCTTGTTGTCCGGGAGAGTGTGCGATTCACATACGCATGTACACTTATGTGCCATATAGGATCTCTCCCCCCCTCTGTTTCTCATTGTCTGTCCCTGGATCTCTCCCTCCAGGTGAGACTGTGTCCCTTGTAGACGTGGATATTTCTCGTAGAGGGGTGAACTCTCTGCAACCCCCGACACCTCCACCTCCGCCCAGGCGAAGCCTCAGTCTGCTGGGTACTTTCCTCTCTCTCTTGCTTACATTTCCTTGGTGTTTCTTCTGTCATGTCACCCTCTTCTCCATATGTGACCCTGCTGCTGGGCTGCCCCTTTTCACATTCTTATTTTTTCTGGGCCTTTTCTCCTTTTCCACAAAATCATTGATGCAAAAGCACATTGATCACCTTTTCTATATATATATATATATATATAGAAAAGGTGATCAGGAGTTAAGCATGGTTAGTTTCTCCAATCTCAACAGCAGTAGTTGCTGCCTGAATGTTTTATAGTTGGCATGTGTGTAACGGTTCACTGTGTAAACCAATTTCAGAAACTCAATAGTTATATACGTGTTAGGACGGACACTAGCACATTTATGGTTCGGTGCCATTTGGGTCTTAGTACAACAATGACTCATTGGTTTTCTGTGACTTCAAATGCATTAGGCCTTGTGACTTACGGTACAGGATCAGAATTGCAGAACTGAATTTGATTTGGTTGACGAAGCTCTCTCTCGGTCTATCACTGTGTGTGTGTGTGTGTGTGTGTGTTACTCCTAGCTTTCCTGTCTGCATTGCAACTGACTCATCACTCTGTTCCTCTTTCTGTGGGCTGTGTTGGCCTCAGACGAGGTGTGGGTTTCTTTCTTAAGACCATGTTCTAGTAGGTTGGCACTAATTAGCGTTAGTAATGTGGTCGACGCCAAGGCTGAGACCGTCATCAGCCTGAAGATACACACAAGTCGCGATGCAGTCAGGATCAGACAACGGTACGGAGAACACTTGCGATGCTGAGGCGCAGGTAGTTTTTTTTTTTTTTGTATGACTAAAGATCCCACATTTTCCTATTAGCCTACTTCATACCTATGCCTCTAGCTACTAAAGCCGTTCTGGTTCCTCTGACCTGGGCGTCCGGCCACACTTCCTCGACACACGACAATCATTAGGGGCTTAGCATCCAGGTTGCGATAGAGGTTTTGTCCATTTTAAATGTAGGATGACGATACTGGAGCTCCAGCAGCATTTTGGAGGACAAACGAGACTAAGGGAATGGGGATCCAGATGGGTATTTGCTCGATGCCTTGCTATGCCAACGTCTGTCCAGCTCGGTGATCCGTCACTGCTTTCTTCATACGCTCTGCCTGGTGTCATTGTCGCTCTGTGGCTTGACTGTCACATCACTGTGTGTCGGGATCCCACTTCTGACACCAACAGTACCCAGTTTGGATGTGAGACACTCAATGAATATCCATTCTTGTGGTTTCTTTTGAGGCAAAATGTAAGCTTATGTAATGTTACCACCAAGAGTCCTTTCTCTTATGGTGTGACATTCAGCCATCACTAGGATCAACTTAAAAGGAAGCCAGAGGAAGCCCACATTTTGCCATTAGATCTTTGTAAAGTTCAGGGTGGTGGTGGGCCGCAGCACAGGGAGATACTCATAAAGACAGGCTGGAGAATTGAGTAATCAGAGTGGATTTATTTTTTAGAAGGGTACACGGTCCATTTTACTCTGACAAATCTATCTCATTTCAGTTGGTAGGCTGTTAAATCAACTCGATAGATGATGGCCAGTTTTCTCAAGTCATGAAGGGGTTAAGAATGAGTTGCGTTGATTCACCAGCAGTTCATTTGAACTCCTATTGTTTGAGACCCAACAAACACAGTAGGAGAGGAGAGCCAATACGACTCTAAATGGGAACAATTTATCATAGGTCATTTACTATGACACAAAGGTTGACATTTGAATGTCCTCCTCTTCTGTTTTTAACGTTGCTATAAAGTATGTGGTAATTGCATTGGTGCAAAGCCAGTATAGTTTCTGGACACTTTTTAATGATTTTGGAATAACAGATATTCTGACACAGTAGGGTTAATGTTTGGGCTATTATTGCTTTCGCTAACAAGGTTGTTTCTTCCTCCTCCTGTAAGCATTTGCATATGCAAATACAGACTACTAGCATTGTTTTTTTTTTTGTCATCTATTGAGCTACGTTATATCGTCAGAAATTCTAGTGTGTAGTTAGAGCTGACGCGTCTCCGGTTTCTTCGCAATTCCGTGTTCTGACACAGAATCATATGTCCTTCCACATTGATATTATCCGAACACTGTGGAACAGTGCAACCTCCTGAATAAGCCCCTGCCGGTTTACCAGACCATTTCTCTTGCTTTAATAGGGCCGGCTCAGAGAAAGGCCTTGGAAAATTGGCGTGATCAGAGGCAGCAGGGAAGGGAAAGTAAAACGGGGGGTCCCTAATTGAAGAACAAGATTTAGAAAGGGGCAGATAACGAGACTCGTTACCATTTTCAGGAAAAGGATAGCGTTGATCACCATCTCTGGAAAATGGCGACATTATAGTTTTATCGTAGGTGTCACGTTGTGCACACGGGACGTATGATTGTGCCCAGTTAAGCCTGGTCAATTTGCATGATGTTGAAACGGGTCTGGTTGAATGATTTGGTGATTATGTTCAGACAGACTGGTGAGATTGTCAGAGACCCGAGGCAGATGAAGTGACTGTATCCGTTTTGATGGCCGTCTGTACCCGCAATAGACATGAACTTATAGGCTACTCCTGTACATGCATGATATACAGACATATATTTGTTATATTATCACAGACGTGCCATTCCACACTATATTTTAACCTTTGTTTGTTAGGTCACATAGTCAGGACAAATGACGCACAAGTGCTTTCCCTGAGGTACACACTTGCTCATGCTTCTTTTAAGCAGGGTGAATTTATGGCTAACTTTTTAACATTTCTGGAAATACCATGCGTTTCTAATGGCCATTTTACAGAATGTTCTCGTAGCCACAATTGCGAGTGAATGATGGACCCTGGATCTGAGTGTGTGTGTGGCCCTGTGTTTCAGATACGTTCCTGCGGGGCCTCCCCCGGCCCATTCCGCTGCCTGGCGACGGCCAGAACCCGTCTCGGGTGGACCAGCGCCCCATGCTGTGCCCACTGAGCCGCCCCGATGCCAGCAGCTTTGCCACCAGCCTCCGGGAACTGGAAAAAGTAGGACATGTCACGTGTACATGGGCACATTGACATTCTTACAGACACGGTGCCAGATTCAGACATAGTCAATGTTCCCTTAAGCTGCATGCGTGCACGGGTACGCAGCTCCCCCGGGACTGCCGCACATAAGAAATATCAGCCTGCGCAGAGAAGCACGAGATTGAACTTGAATTGCCAATAATTAGCCACTTTCCATTCAACATACCGAAACAAAACAAACTATGCCTGAGATTTTCTTGTAGGCAGAACGCACCGGAGTAGGATTCTATTGCGTTAACAGGCACGACTCAGCCTGTCATCTGCAGACCAGTGCGGCAAAACCAATCAGAGCTGCAGTGTCCTAATGTGCAAGTAGACCATTGACATATATGGGTCTGTGTCATTCACTTTGAACGGGACTGTGTTTACAGCATGAGTGGTCGCGAGTAGATGCGCTTGTTTTGAGATCAAAGCAAGAGCTGCATGTCGCCACATTTGTTTAAATGATTTGATAGTGAGTTATTAGACCAGTTATAGCAAATTATTTTGTCAACAATGGGGGAGTGGTTGCTTCCGACAAGAGCGCAAAACGGGGATTTCTTAGTCTTCTTTGAAAAGCGAGTCAGGTAAAGAAAATGTTTCTGTCTTAAAGCAGCAGTGTTGTATTTTGAGACGGGCTTGAATAAGCCAAGTAGGCTTGATTCTGATTCTCTAATAATGGTATGGGAGTATTAATGAACTTTTATTTTGTAAAGTGGTTTCTTGCATCAAACAACTAATTTTCAGTCACCTTCTTGTCTGAAGGACAAGTGGATAAACGGTTTAATGACAAGCCCTGCATTTTTTACTCCAAAAGTCTCACGGAATTGAAGGCCTACATTGAACACCACACATTGGCTGCTGCTGTTTCCATGTTAAAATCTAAAGGGACAAATTTTCTCCATTGTTTTTATGGAAGGCCACTCTGATAGGCCTACCTTATGAGCAAATAGCCACAGTAGGCTTCTTGGCCACTGTTAGAATTCTATCTTAAAATGGTTACAGCCTCAGTGTTCCCAATAAACGCTGGTCAAAAGTTGCACAGAATTTTCACAATATTCAAGTTTGCGCTCAGCAGACTTAAAAATGTGTACGTTGCCTAAAAAAAACAAGAGGGAACATTGGACACGGTGCTAGATTCAGACACGGTGCTAGATTCAGACACGGTGCTAGATTCAGACACGGTGCTAGATTCAGACACGGTGCTAGATTCAGACACGGTGCTAGATTCAGACACGGTGCTAGATTCAGACACGGTGCTAGATTCAGACACGGTGCTAGATTCAGACACGGTGCTAGGATATCAAATGTATTTATAAAGCCCTTTTTACATCAGCAGAAACCCAGCCTAAAACCCTAAACGGCAAGCAATGCAGGTGTAGAAGCTAGGAAAAACTCCCGAGAAAGGCAGGAACCTAGGAAGAAACCTGGAGAGGAACCAGGCTCTGAAAGGGTGGCCAGTCCTCTTCTGGCTGTGCCGGGTGAAGATTATAAGAATACATGACCATTAAGGCCAGTTAGTTCTTCAAGATGTTCAAACTTTCATAGATGACCAGCAGGGTCAAATAATAATCACAGTGGTTGTAGAGGGTGTAACAGGTCAGCACCTAGGGGGTAAATGTCAATCGGCTTTTCATAGCTGAGTATTCAGAGGTCGAGACAGCAGGTGTGGTAGAGAGAGTGGAGGGGGGAGATGAAAACAGCAGGTCTGGGACAAGGTAGCACGTCCGGTGAAAGGTAAATTCACCCTGAAGTGCCGGAGTGCGCTCTGGGCGTTTGTAAATTCAGAGCGTTGTCATATTGTCCGTTCTAAATTCAGAATGTTCAGAGCGCACACTGGACTCCCTGGCCCGAGGAGTCGGGTTGATCCGAGAGTTCTCACCTCACAACGGCAAGTAGCCTGCTAGCTACTTCCAGACACAAATATGAGAACACCTCAATCTGACCAGTTTACTGGCCCTAGCAGAGCTGGTTAGGCTGTTATGTTATCCGGTGCGTTGGTGACTGATGCGGGCAACAATTTAATTATGTTTTTTTGCCAACGTTTACTGGTACCAGCCATATTTAACGGGTGTTGGGCGTTTGTAAATTCATCAGTTATTCTGCACTCTGGTGCTCTCAGACGAGAGTGCTCTGAAATCGGAGTAGATGGCCAGATTGAATTTACGAACGTGCCCAGAGCAAGGTTCAGTTAGACAAGACTAAGATGATGACAAACACATCCCAGAACACAGGCAAATACTTCGAACACTACTTGTGTAGATGTAGATGTGCGTTGCGTGTATATTTGATGTGAGTTTGTCTGCATCTGTGTGATCATAGTGTGGCTGGTACTGGGGTCCTATGAACTGGGAGGATGCGGAGATGAAGCTGAAGGCCAAGCCAGACGGAGCGTTCCTGGTGAGGGACAGCTCTGACCCCCGGTACATCCTCAGCCTCAGCTTCCGCTCCCAGGGAGTCACCCACCACACACGCATGGAGCACTACAGAGGTGAGTTACACACAAACACACACAAGCAGGCATGCACATTCACACACGCTACATGTACTCTACGTTAGGGGTGTTCCAATCTGGCTGATACTCGTAATCGTATCCGTAAATTGACAGTTGATAGTCGAATCGGATGATACTCGTGATCCGAAAACGTGGAAGTGTTTAATATGCCTAAATAGATGTCGGCGAAGTGCCCATCTCCCTGCACGTTTATGGACCAAAACTAGCTGCAGACGAGGAGCAGCGCGCGGAGGGGCGTCTTGTCTGTTTCTGTATGCAGCGAGTTTGCTGTCACTCAGTCAGAATGTGCATCAGCGTTACATGTTTTTTAGACACTATGCACATGTTTATTTATTTTAATTTATTTTTTTAAACCTTTATTTAACCAGGCAAGTCAGTTAAGAACAAATTATTATTTTCAATGACTGCCTAGGAACAGTGGGTTAACTGCCTGTTCAGCGGCAGAACGACAGATTTGTACCTTGTCAGCTCGGGGATTTGAACTTGCAACCTTTTGGCAAGACATTGATAGGAGGCGGTAGCAATATAAATGATCAGACTGAAACATGCGTGGAGCAGTGACCGGGTGAAATTGTTAAGTAAAGCGGGTGGACGGAGAAATACAGCTTCACTCCATTCAATCAGAGAAGCAGGATGGTTTCACGGCGCGTCTTGCCATTGGATGGTTTCACGGCGCGTCTTGCCATTGGATGGTTTCACGGCGCGTCTTGCCATTGGATGGTTTCACGGCGCGTCTTGCCATTGTGCTAACTACTGTCTTTAGGGTGTCTTATTGATTGGTCTTTTTCTCTCTTTGTTCACAGGAACCTTCAGCCTCTGGTGTCACCCAAAGTTTGAGGACCGCTGTCATTCTGTGGTGGAGTTTATCGAACGAGCCATCATGCACTCCAAGAACGGAAAATTCCTCTACTTCCTGCGCTCACGGGTCCCAGGTAAGAACCTACCAATCAGAGTGGGACACATCTACATGACAGCTCTGTCACTGTGTATGGATCTGAATCTTAGGTTACATACAGCACCATTTTAAAGTTGCTATTACTAACATCTATTTAGCACTGGGTTGTCAATTAATTGAGGCATAGGTTTGTTTTGACTTTACTATATTTTTGAAATTAGTGTTGTATTTGTATATGGTGGAGGATATAGTTCACTATCTAGGGTAGAATTTAGTATGCTTATGATGTGTGTTCCTGCCAGTGATGTACATTACTATGTGTATGACTATGGTTCCTCCTCCAGGCCTCCCCCCGACCCCGGTCCAGCTCCTCTACCCAGTGTCCCGCTTCAGCAGTGTCAAGTCCCTGCAGCACCTCTGTCGCTTCTGCATTCGCCAGCTGGTCCGCATAGACCACATCCAGGAGCTCCCCCTTCCCACGTACGTAGAAACACAACACCTAGATCTGCCCACATTATAGAAACAACATATAGACCACATTCAAGAGCTCCGGCTGCCTATCTACATGCAATGCCCTGCATAGACCAGTGACCCATGATATAGTGCCCTCTAGTGTACAAAGTGAAACATCTGAAGGCAGAGAAGATATTGGGATTTGTGTGCAATGGTGGGATTGTTTAAGATATTGACATAATGGAAGATTTTGATAGTGTGTATTGGGATGGTTATATTTTCTATCCATTTAATACACACAGGCAGATAGTTCTGTATTGGAAGGGCTTGTATAAAATGTACCCCGTCTCTTCCCGTAGGCCCCTCATAGTCTACCTGCGAAGGTTCTACTACTACGATCCTGAGGAGGAGATGTACATGTCAGTCAAGGAGATGGGGCGGGACACGACCACCCAACTGGCGACTGGCCAGCCGGAGTCTCAAACGTAGCATTTGGAGGATCATTGGATCAAGTGAGTGATGGACGCTTGGGCCACTAATTGAGCAGTGTTGTGAAATACGTTTATACTGAAATACTGTATTCGGTACATTATACAATTGACTTGTCCATATATCTTCTATGAAAACATTGTGGTGTGTATTGTTTAGTGTGGCCACTGGTCAGTGCATATAATGTCCTTGTCCTTTGTTGCAGGTTTTGTTTTTTTATACACGGGAACAGCTTACCTGAAGACTGATGGTGACTGTGCTTGGGGACAGTCTCGCTCAAACCCTCTTGGCCAGACTGTGCACTAATCAGCGCTCTTGGTTGACTCGGTATCTGGACGTCTGGGGCAGAGTTTTGGATGATCCACTCTCCTCCCTTTTTGATTGGCTCACAGAAACTGGAGGAGGGGCAGGGGATGAGGAAACTGCACCCACCCGGCCAGTGAGGAAGATATCTGAACGCGGGGCTGAACTGGAAGACCTGACTACTTCCCATTGTGCTAACTACAGTAAGCCCCCCAGCTAAGACTGGACATCACTGCAACGTCGAAACGAGCGCACCCTTGCGCTGGAGGCTAAGACGATAGGTTGAGAGGCGAAGTATATGCACTCGTCCTTTTTTTTTTTTTTTGTACCCCTGCACTGAAAAGGTCTGGGAAAAGGGACCCCTTGTTGTTTGGACCAGAGTATAACAAGCTGTCTATTGTATGTCAGCCAAGGCGGAGAAACTGTACCCACCTTCCTGATGTGATGCATTCTCAACTACAGAGAAATATCATTTTTTCCTCTTAAAATATTTGGTTGCCAATGGTTTGATCGGCACCTTTTTTTGAATTGACTGCCTGAGCTGTGTGTGTGTCTGCGTGCCTGTATGTGTGTGTAAATACTGTGTGTTGGCGTTAACTCTGGTTATCCACCAACGGCTATTTGGTGGCGTAACATCACCGGAGGATATCGTGGTTGGCTCTCAACTCTGGAATCCAACTGGAGTTCTCTTGCTATACTGTCATTGAGCAAATGCGTGACCAGAACAAATAATAATAAAACTGTTGATGGAATTTAAAACATGAGAAAAGCGCCTTACTTTACGTCTATGGCCGAGAATTCAATCCAAGGCGACCAACAGAAAAGGCACATTGTTGGCTGTTCAGTGCGTTGCTCTGTAACGTACTTTGGATTGAGTATTGACCTGTCTGTCTGTCTGCTTGTGATTGTCTCTCCAACCAAACACACCCTACCACAGAACTACGTTTTTCTTCTTCACCACAGTCATGTTGGTAAGTAGACGCTAGTTGGCGCCAGAACCCTGAGGAGGACCAAATTATACCATCCTGCAGTCGACACTCCCAGCTCCTCTCCACACACCCACCCCACAGTAGCTAACAATGTTAGGGTGGTTGCAGCATCTCATTTTCATCTCGTCAGGATCTCCGCCGTGTCTAGGCCTACAAGGGCCTTCGGTAAGACTGGTTGGAAACAATGGGATGTGAAGAGGTACCAAATCCGTACGTTCTATATGATAAACCTTTACAACTTACTGAGATATACCTGGTATAAGTCAGAGGTAGCCAACCTTTTTATTTTCTAGATATTTTCAAGCTTATACTTCAGTGGTTGGTCTCTCTGTGTGTGTGTGTGCGCGTGCGTGTGTGTGGGCACTATATGCATGTGTGTGTGTGCTCTTTTGCTCCCCCATGTCCCTCTGATAAACTTTTATTCTCTGGCAATATCACCGCAGGGGAACAGTATGCTGATGTGTACATTGGCAAAGCAGTGAGGGTGTGCATGTATTTATTGTTGGTGTGTGTGCACTGAATTTGTCAATTCCTCTACCTGGTGGAGTGTGTACTCATACAGTATGCATGTCCTTTATTTAGGCTAATATGTGAGATACAGCGCAAATGGAAGACGTGACTAAAATAATAGTTGATGGTTCGGGTGTGTGCAATGACTTGGTGTGAGGAGGACATTCGTTAAATGCAACAAGGCCCGAGCTGCGAAATGAGTGAGAGGAGGGGTCAGAGTTTGAATAGCGCTTTATGAGAGATCAGCAGCACCAGTGGAGGCTGCTGAGGGGAGGACGGCTCATAATAATGGCTGGAATGGAGTAAATGGAATGGTACGAAGCCCATTTGACACCATTCCATCAACGCTATTCCAGCCATTACACTACACTCATTATTATGAGCCGTCCTCCCCTCAGCAGCCTCCACTGATGCACACACAGCCAAGTGCTACACAGCGAGGCGGGTATTAACGGCCCAGGAAATGCCTGAAGGATAGATGGGACTGTTGAAAATGGATGTTTTTAAAGCTTCACAGCACGTCATGGTACTGTGAGAAGACATCTGACTACCATGAGAAACAAGCATTTGTCAGAAGATCATGTATCGATGTACTTAGTTCTTGTATAAATGGCCTTGGGCATACGAATATCTGCTGATGGTCATGTGTATGCAGCGTTGATGCATGTCTAAAAACAATTGAACTCTATGTTTTAGCTAAACTCTGCAACCAAGTGAGAGCACCAGTCACACTTCTTACGCAAAAACTTAAGAAGGTGATCAAGAAAATTCCTCAACAATATCTTCAGATTTAATGATTTTCTTTATGAAAATATCTTCTTACGAATTTAGCTTGCTATCTAGCTAGCAATGGCACTCATGTTAGCATATTTCCTACTGAAATTACTGTTCTAAATGTTCTTGGGTTTAAAATAGTCAATACTGAAACATTCAGATGACGTTTGAGTGAATTAAACATGTTCAATTGCTTTCATGAGTTTATTCTCTCACTGCCCTGAGTTTAAGACCAGGGTTTAACTATCTTGGAATTAAGAACAAACCCCAAAACTTTATTTTTTAGGATTTGATTTCTTCTGAACTTTTTGCTTAAGGAGAAACAAAAGAAATATTGCAAGACCATGTCCAATAACCTTTTTGAGGAATAGGAACTTTGCTTAACTTTCTTCATAAGTCTATAGCTAAGGAAAATATGTAATTTAAGAAGAATCTGGGCCCTGGTCGTCTGGAGGAAAAAAAGAACGCTTGTTGCCGAACCCTGCCATAATGTATCTCACCAGAGCTCCACCTTAATGGCCAGGTGCAGCTGACATCTCTATTGGAGGACCGTAACAGATGCACTTGCCTTGAGAAGTGCATCTCCTTTATCATCCCTCCATCCCCTTTTAATCCTCCTCCTCTTCCTCCTTTTCAGTGTCCCCAGGCAGACGACAGACATCTCCTTGAGTGGCCTGATAATAAGCTGAGTGGAGTGCTGCTGACGGACACCCCCCTCCTTCCTTCCTACCCCTCCTCCATCACTTCTTCCTCCTACCCTTAGGCTCTTACCCCCTCCCACACACACACACACCAGGGCTGAATCACCAGGACCTGCTTCAGAGCGATGCCGTCTCCATCATACCAGACAGCTGTGCTTGTGTGTGCCTACCTCAGCCTGCCTCTCTCTCTTTCTCTCTTGATTTTTCTCCTGTCCCTCTCGCTTTACCCCACCCCTCTTTCTTTCCTTTCTCTCTACCTTAGACACTCTCATCCACTCCCACTTCTCTCTCTCCCTTCCCTCTCTCACCCCCCCTCTCTCTCCTACCCACCCTCCCTCCTCCCTCTCTCTCTCGGCTGTCCTTGACGGTGCTCTGTGGAGTATCAGAGCACTGTAGTGCTGGGTTGTGCAGGAGGAAGCAGACAGCCAGCCTTTGCACAGTGGATACATACTGTTCTGTCTCTTCCAACGCTACTGCTGTTACCCGGGATACGCAGTCGACCTGCCGTGCTGCCAGGGGAGTCGAGGGCTGATGCCAGTCTGCCATGTCGGCTGAGTGCCAACCTAAGGGGAACGCGTTTTAAAGGTGAGCTGCACTGCCTTTACCTCCCGGACTGTTTACCTTGTTGTTGTCTCGATTTAGATCTTGTTTCCTACTCTTTTTCTTCTCCGCCCTTCTCTGCTCTCATCTCTGTTTCTGCCTCGCTCTTATCATCTCTGTTCTCCTCTCTTGTCCTCTCTCCATCTCTCCCTCTCTTTCTCCCTTTCGAAGCCAGCCAGCCCTATCCTCCGACAATGCTTTTATGTTGTTGGAAACAAACCCCCTCTTTTGGGAACAAGCTGTGCTTGCTTTGGGATGTGTTTGTCTCGTTTGGTGCGGTCATTTACGCCAAGCCATCCTCACCCTGACTGAATAGAGAGCTTATTAGATATTCAGCTGCATTGACCCATGTAGT
Source organism: Oncorhynchus keta (assembly GCF_023373465.1). Taxonomy (NCBI): domain Eukaryota; kingdom Metazoa; phylum Chordata; class Actinopteri; order Salmoniformes; family Salmonidae; genus Oncorhynchus; species Oncorhynchus keta. The sequence continues at coordinate 19,178,719 of NC_068452.1, forward strand.
TCTGTCTGGGTTGTTGTCAGGCTATTAAAGCTACTGTTCACTGTTTTCCTTCACTCCCCTCGTTTGATTTCTCCTGAGGTATATACCCTCCTGAAGTCTGTTGCAACATTTGGCAATCCTCTGAAAGTGAGTTATTTTAACTCTAAAAAAAAGTAGGAGATGAATGTGTTCTATGCATTTATTTTTCTTCTGGGTGTATCTGTATCTTTCTAAATATCTGCCTCCATCTCTCTTTCCATCTCCCCTCTCCTCCTTTTTCTTTCTTTCTCTCTCTTTCTCCATCGTCCTCTTCCGTCTTTCCCTCTCACGTGAGAGAGTGTCTGCCTTCCCCCAGGGTTGTTTGTGTTGTAGCTAACACGTTAACACACAGATGGGACACGGCGTGTTCACACAGCCTAATGAGCAAGCCCCCTCTCATCATGTCCAGTGATAAAATACTGCAACTAATGGGGAAAGACACACTGTCCGTATAAACCAACAACGCCCCATAGGACTGTGTCGTTGCAGTCTGAAATGTCTTCCTTTCCCTAGTTTCCTTCATGGGCACTGACCTGTGAGGACTCAATTGGTTAGAGAAAAAAAGAATGGAGTTCTATCCTATTGTCTCACCTGTCTGTTACCATGGGAAGGTTACGAGGAAGTGAAGCAATGTAAACATAGGGAGCCAGCTTGGACTCAACATAAGGTAGTGGTGTCGTAGTTGTGGACAGTGTAGAATGGTACATGCAGTTGTCTAGGACTGAGCTTTTGTAATAGGCCACGTTCCTCCAACTGTCTGGCCCCGTGGCCATCGCTCAACCCCTAAACCTGTCTCTGTCTGCGGGAAGTGATTAGGCTATATCTCCTGCCCCTCCCTTCATCCATTATCCCGACCTTCTCTGACACCGTTGACTCCTCCTCAAGTGGGTAACTGGTTGTATGGCTTTATGGAACCTCTGAGAAGCTGGCTGTTCTCATTATTGTTATGACACACAATGTTAAAGTGTGTGTGTGTGTGTTTATAATGGCATTATCGTTGATATCTTCTGTCTTGTTATTTCTTTATCATCACGGTTTAGTGTGCGTGTTCACACTTGAAAAACCCTATTTGTCATATATATTGAGTATGTGGCAATATATGTCCTGTCCACACCTCATGCATGTTTTAAGGAACCATGTTCTGGCGAAGAGGCCACCCCATAGATTTGTTGGAATAGGGGTCATGAGAGGGAAGTGGGGGTTGGGTTTAGGCGTGCGCTGCCTAAATTGCATCCCCTAGAATCGACTGTTAGCCCCCACTCCTTTTCCACATACCATCAGAGTGGGTCAATGTCTGCCCAGCGAGACTCAATTCTGCTGCTAATACGATGAGATTCCCTCCGACATCCCGCCAGGGAGGGAAGGCAATGACATTATTATTTTTCCCAAACAAACCACGCGACGTGAATGGTGAGAACCAAAATCACATATTTAAGCAGATTGCAGATGAAGTATATTTCAGGATTTTGGCAAATAAGCATTTATTTCCTTCCCTAGAGTCAGATGAACTTGTGAAGACATTTTTTTATGTCTCTGTGTGCAGTTTGCATCCCTTTACACCATCAGTACAGCACGTCCTACTATTCAATCATCTGTTGTCTGTGCCGCTACGGCTCACTAGCTAGTTGGTTTATGGAGGATGATGCTCTGCTCGTCACTGTCTTTCTCCTCATCTCAGTCATCTGCTGCACTACACTACAGACAGGAAGTTTTTCTCGCTCTCTCTCTCTGTGTGTGTTTATGTGACTGTTGTATCTGCCACACACACACAGCTCTATCTCAGGGCGTTTCCTCTACGTGATGCACTGCAATACCCTGCACTGTCAGGAATCTCTGTTTGTGTCCCTCTCTGCTCCCCCTCTCCACAACAAGAGGATGGATTGATAAACTAACTTTGGTACACAGCTCTTTCTAGAAGAGGTTATGGAATGGATGACTCATACAATAAAAAGCTCTTAGGATGTACAGTACCAGTCAAAAGTTTGGACACACCTACTCATTGCAGGGTTTTTCTTTAGTTTACTATTTTCTACATTGAAATAACACACATGGAATCATATAGTAACCAAAAAAGTGTTTAACAAATCAAAATAGATTTTATATTTGAGATTATTCAATGTAGCCACCCTTTGCCTTGATGACACCTTTGCACACTGTTGGCATTCTCTCAACCAGCTTCACCTGGAATGCATTTCCAGCAGTCTTGAAGGAGTTCCCATGTATTCTGAGCACTGGTTGGCTGCTTTTCCTTCACTCTGCGGCCCAACTCATCCCAAACCATCTCAATTGGGTCGATGTTGGGTAATTGTGTAGGCCAGGTCATCTGATGCAGCACTCCATCACTCTCCTTCTTTCAAATAGCCCTGACACTGCCTGGAGGTGTGTTGGGTCATTGTCCTTCTGGAAAACAAATGCTAGTCCCACTAAGCCCAAAACCAGATGGGATGACGTATCACTGCAGAATGTTGTGGTAGCCATGCTGGTTAAGTGCTTCACGGTGGAAACCACACATGCAAAGATCATCCGTTCACGGGGGTTGGAACCAATAATCTCAAATTTGGACTCATCAGACCAAGGACAGATTTCTCCCGGTCTAATGACCATCGCTCATGTTTCTTGGCCCAAGCAAGCCCTTTAGTAGTGGTTTCTTTGCAGCAATTCAACAATGAATGGGGCGGCAGGGTAGCCTAGTGGTAAGAGCGTTGGACTAGTAACCGGAAGATTGCAAGTTCAAACCCCCGAGCTGACAAGGTACAAATCTGTCATTCTGCCCCTGAACAAGGCAGTTAACCCACTGTTCCTAGGTCATTGAAAATACGATTTTTTTCTTAACTGACTTGTCTAGTTAAATAAAGGTAAAATAAAATAAAAATGAAGACCTGATTCACAGAGTCTCCTCTGAACAGTTGATGTTGAGATGTGTTTGCTACTTGAACTCTGAAACATTTATTTGGGCTGCAATTTCTGAGGCTGATAACTCTAATGAACTTATCCACTGCAGCAGAGTTAACTCTCTCGCTTCCTTTCCTGTGCACTTGAAGAAACATTCAAAGTTCTTGACATTTTCCAGGTAGACTGACCTTCATGTCTTAAAGTAATGATGGACTGCTTTGATTATTCTAGCTGTTCTTGCCATAATATGGACTTGGTCTTTTACCAAATAGGGCTATCTTCTGTATACAACCCCTACCTTGTCACAGTACTATTGACTGGCTCAAACTCACGAAGAAGGAAAGAAATTCCACAAATAAACTTTAAAAAAGGCACACCTGTTGATTTGAAATGCATTCCAGGTGACTACCTCATGAAGCTGGTTGAGAGAATGCAAAGCTGTCATCAAGGCAAAGAGTGGCTACTTTGAAGAATATATTTCATGGTGTTGATGTCTTCACTATTATTCTACAATGTAGAAAATAGTCAAACTAAAGAACAACCCTTGAATGAGTAGGTGTGTCCAAACTTTTCACTGGTAAATGATTCCTTCATTAAGCTAACATTGATGTTTTCATCCCACTTTTGTACATGTTTTTCTTGCCCTTTTTGTCTGTTTATTGATGTCTGTCTTTTCAAATACAGGACTTATCTTAGCATTCCATATGTTTTCTGTCTCTTACCCGGACTCACAGCTGCATGCACGCACGCATGCACAGAGAGCATTCACCCCCCTCCCACACACACACATTCCCGTGTTGCGCTAACCATGCTGCTGTGTCCTGCCAGGGCTACAGGGCCACGGGCAGTAGGCAGCAGATGGCCTCTCTCTCATGGGTCCCCTGCCCACTCACCTCCCCTCTTCCCCTCTGGGCTGGTGCAGTCCGCACACTGTTCGTGGCTTCTCCATCTACAAACCAGGGGAGATTTAGGCTGAGTCCCATTTCTATCTCCTTTCCTCATCTCCTTCCTCTCTGATGATGATTGATTTAAATGACTGGCTGTCCATTACTATTAAATGGTCACCGTTTCTATCCATTTTGACCGTGGCTCTAAGACTGCGTAGGTGGAACCAAGGGGTTGCTTGGCTTTCATGTGGCAAGTGATAGGAGCATGGAGCTATCTGGTGTCATCATATTCTTGGTGTTGTCGTAAAGGGGATGCTATGCTGCTTAGCACTCGCTGTATTAACGGATGAGAAGCTGAATGTCTAAAAAACAGAGGGTGCATCATTCATGATGTAGCTGCACTGTTGGATAAATGCTTTCTTTGTCCGAAGTTGTGCAGAATTTTTGAATGCGAAGAATGAAGTGTCTTGAGGCAGTTAATCACAGATGTGATTTTTCTTTTTGCAAACTCTAATGCAGTAATTGTATTATTGGCCGGATTTAACCCCCAGGCCAGTTCTGGTAGAAGTGGATTTTGAAGAGAAAAACAAAAGCCCAGCTATGTTTTTTACAGAAAATAATTGGCCACTGTTCTCAGACTGCAACAAACTACTCTGTCCAATGCTTTCAACAGTTATTGTAGCTACCAGTACTGTGTTCCCCAAGCATCTATTACAGCACAGAGCTACCATCCGTTAGAGTTTTCTGATAAGGTAGAATAGAGGATACTGTCCAGAGTGTCGATTGGAGCTCACAGATAAGATAGGGGGGTTAACGGGCACAAGATTGGGTGATTCGCAGGACAACCCAAGCTAGCTTGGGGCAACATTAATCATCTTCATTTGCAACAATCTTCCCACAACCGTATGCATCTTCATTTGATCCTGAATGTTCAATTTGTTTTGTTTGTGGAGTTAAGTCTAAGATATATTTCACATTTGATCCACTAAAATAGCCATACTTTATACTACAGTGTAACACCCTCCATTTAAGATGTAATGCATGAACCCCTGTCCAGCCCAAATATACACATCATCCATCTTTATCATGCAGCCATTCCTTAGGAAGGTGTGGAATCCCCTGTGTGTGTTTGTGCTTTTCTCTCATCTCTCCATCCCTCCATTCTCTCTTCTTTATCCGCTTGTTTAATTAATTAATTAATTACCTGGCGAGCAGGGAAATGGGTCAGCAGTGTGATGATCAGCTGAGCCCTCGTGATCAATCACCCTGATGACTATGCTCCCTGGCAGATGTGCCCATTAGCGCACGAGTGTGTTTCTATGTGCGTGCGAGTGAGTAGAAATGGGGGGGGGGGGTCGCTGCTCATTTTCTGCTAAATTCCTAATGTGATTTTCTTGAGGGTTCTCCCAGGGAGAAACAGCCACGGGGCTAACCATTGTAGCAGACAGACGAGACGAGGAGGCTTGTTAGATGATGGGGTGGTGAAGCTAAGCTAAGGGCTGCAGGCCGACTAAACTTGTCGATAAACATAAATGCATCGACTCATTGCGCTCTGTCTCTCTCTCTCTGCACTGTAGTCTGTTATGTTTTTGTTTCTACAGTACCTAATCTAGAATTCTATCACTCTCGCCCTCTCCGTTTCTCTCCATCTTCACAGTGCCCATTGCGCCATGTCTGCCACACAGCTGGAGGAGACAGAAAATGTTTTTGGTGAGTGTTTCTCTCTCTGTGTGTGTGTGTGTGTGTGTGTTTGTGTCTTGCACATTTAATGAGCGTTGTACATGTGACACACGAACGAAGATTGTGTGTTTGTGTGTGTGTGTGCATATCAAAGAAAGATACACAATATGAGGCACACAGACATGGTGTGTGTCTGACCTAAGCTGTGTGTGCGGTGCGCTGGTCCTATAGCTTCCTGAATGCCGTGGGTCAGGGAAATCTGTGGAACATGAGGGGGTCTGTTCTTGTACGTGGAAAGGCCTTATGCTATGAAATCTCATGACTGCCCTTCTCAGCCAAAAGGGTGGTCTAGTCAGGCTACACATGCATGCAGACATACAAACACTCCATGTCCTATTTTAAGAAAATCAATTCCTAAAGAGGCTATGACTCAGACTTCTACATCACAGCACCTTTTGTATATAACGTTGTAACCAGCAGTGACCAAGCTACCTCTGTCAGAGTCCTATAAATACTCCCTATTCCCCTTCAGAACAGCTCCCAGGTCACCTCTCTCTCCCTGAATAAGACACCCCGGCATTAATGTGGAACGTCACCCTTTGTGTGGACTCAGCCGTTTGGGTCTCAGCGGCGTCAGGTCCAATTCCCCAATGTGCCGACGAGTGCATGCCTGCCCCCCTCTACCCCCCTGACACCGTCTTACTGCCCCAAATGAGCTCAACTCCTCTGAAAACCAGAAATTGCAACGGTATTATGGATTCACTTGGCTAACATTGAAACGTGCATCTACCTGCCTGTCATTCGCTGCCTCGGATGTGAGGTATATTTAGAGTCTGTTTGCATTTACGTGTGTGTGTCTCCACAGCACATCTTTCATATTATTCCGCCACTAAATTAGACAAAACAGCCAGTGGATTGGCCTGACAGTCTCGAAATGTTGGCAGTGGGCAACACTATAATCCTCATTTTTGAACTGACCAGATCTTGTTTGCTTCGCCAGCTCTCTGCCGTTTTCTTAATATACTGTACACTCCCACCCCCGCTTTCCTCTAGTGTGAGATTGACCTTCATACCTCTCCAGACAGGCCCACAGGGAAATATAGAGTCGGGGTTAGTGCGCTCTGTATACCTTTAGTGGGGGTGGGTTGTAGTATATCTTTCTCCCACCTACTTTATGTACTGTATGGTCTGTGTAGAATCCAATAAGGGGTGGGAGGATGGGGGGGTGTGTCTGGTCAATATTTAATGGTGCCTCTTAGCACAGAGACTAGATCTAATAAGAGCAGGGGGATAGTGGGGGATAGTGTGGGATAGTGTGCACTGCAGGGGGGTAACTGAAAGGAAACAGAATAGAATAGAATGATTCTGGGCCTCTCAGTTCACCATCCTCCTTCACCCTGTTTTACTCCTCCTTGTAGTCTCGTAATAAATGTTGTCAACAATGTGAACAGGAGGGTTGACATACTGGAGCCAAGAAATGTAGTCTTTTAAAGGTGAGGGATTCATCCTGTAAAAAAGCTTGTTGCGGTTGTTGTCTTTTGGGGTCGCTGTGCTTGGTCCCCCTTGACTCGCTCAGTGGAAACGTGGTAGAGAATGTAGGCGGGGGGCGAGCAGAACGGTTTCCCTCTGCGGCGGTTCGGCCTGTCTGCCTTCATTACTGGCTGTGTACATCCTAATAATGAACCACGGAGCCAGCCAATACACAGCTCATCCCAATGAACCACAAAGACAATGTCATACTGAACGAGCAGTCACAGTGCTATCGTAGCACACAGCCCCGTAACACACGGAACCCAACCGAACGCCATACAGTTTCAATCTTATAGGCTGAGAACTCCTATCCACTCAAACCTTGCGCTGACGATCTTTATATCAGGCTTGTTTAAGGCTTCAGTTACACTGAACCAAACCTTTGCCTCCCGAGTTACAAAGCATGTATCATGTAGTAAACCAGCCTTTACATTAACACTCGGGGAGCTAAACCAAACATGTACAACCCCAAACAGAGCCCGTATCACACTCCAAACCAGCTCCGTTCCAACAGAGATGGAAAAGGACCTGCTTTAGGGCTGAATCAGGGGCCTGTAGTTATGGATGATTATCAGTGTTTGGTTGGCCTGCATCCCACAGCGAACTCACTCTGCTGTTGCCGTAGCATTGATTGCTAGCTTTACCTCAACCCACACCACCTAACCAGGTAGAGGAAGCAGCACCAATCCGAAACGGCAAAGCACTCAATTCCGTTCACCCCCAGATTGCATGAAATGTAATTTAATGAACCTTCCACTCTACCACACGGAGTTGGGGTGTTGTGGTTTTGGACTCGATAGCACAAGCTAGACCCAGTGGTGTCTATATCTAGACAAATTAGCTTTGAGTGCTGCTCGAGTTTTAGCCTGCTGTGCAAGGACATTACCACTCGACTACACCACTAGAGCAATTCACTTCTGTGCTCAATTCTATTTCTGGAGTGATGTTGTGACACGGCAGAGGGGTTGGAACCAATTTATTTTCCCTTATCGTTCATAACAGAACTGTAACAATGTGCGCTGAGAGTCGGGAAGCAAGTTTAGGGAGTGAGTGTTTTTAATCAAATAAATGGAACATAATCCAAAACAAGAATCTAGAACAACGCACAGACATGAAACGGAAACAAGAGAAGGTCATCGGGGAAGTGATGGAGTCCAGGTGTCTGACGACATGCAGGTGTGCGTAACGATGGTGACAGGTGTGCACCAGTCAACTCTGCAGAGGCGCAGGAAACCCGTCAATCCGGCTAAGACGCAGGGGCGTGGCGACCTAGAGCGCCGGAGAGGGAGCATAACTGACAGTACCCCCTCCCCGGTGCGTTCGGCACCAGCGGCAGGGCGCCAACCCAAGGGACGATCCCGGGGATCAGGAGCGGACCGGTCACCCCCGTTGATGCGCGGGAACCTGTCGCCGGCTGACTCATTCTGACTCAGAATATTTTTAAAAACTGTTCTAAAACTATGTATTTGAATGAGTTGTAGATAAATCGGTCACATTTGTGTTGCTCAGGAGATTAAATAGATTTTGTTTTATATACCTCATTGATCCTCATATCCTTGGTGTCTGAGTGTGTTCATCAACACTCCCTTCCTTATCATTATCCCTGTATCTCTGAACCCCACTGAGTGCCTGCATGGACAGTGTGCTGCCTGACTTGGCATTTCTACATGATTAAAGACCAATTACATTAGAGTGAGCACTCAGCCACGGGAGAGAGGGAATAAGATATGCACATCAAGAAATATGAGTCGGAACTTTAGATTTCCTCTTAATTCTCACACATCACAAAGACTTGAGTCATATTTTCTCTCTCTCCCTCCTTTGATTTATCTCGCTTATTCCCCCCTCCGAGTTGTAATTACTTTTGGTGTCGGTGTTGGGATCCTTTGAAAATAGGTTCTCGGCTATTTAGCCTAATATTGTCCAGGACAAGATAATAATTACTATATACTAAATATTCCAAAAATCTGTCCCAAACCTGAATGTCTGCAGTGAGCATCAGAGAAGAGAACTTCAGTGATATTGTGTTGTTCATAGCCGACGAAAGGTCTCACCACTTTCCTCTGTTGCGTCTTATTTTTAGTCTGTCTCGGCTGACTGGCTGGTGTTAGCTCCTCTGGTATAGGAGCAGTCCGGGCTGTTCTGTACAGTACAGTCTGTGATGAGATCTGAGCGTCAGCATGGTGAAAGAGGGGTATCAGATGAATCCTGTTAGTTGGCACTTTCACTGCAGCGTGGCCGGCAATGACTCATCACTGGCCTCCGTTCTGAAACAACAACAGTAACAAGAGCACTTAGCTGTTGACTCACTCAAATCTGGCCCCTCTGTGTCTCTCCATCACTGTACTGATGCACATGTTCCTGAAGAGGGAGATGGGAAGAATAAAATAAAAAAACACTAATACAATTTAATTTCATGTGTTTAAAAAAGAAGTGAGAGATATATATTTCTCACAAGTAATAGTCGGGGGCTTTGACTTTCATACATGTTTGATTCGGTAATTGTAATGCATGAATCCCCACCACAGTGTCAATGCTTCCCAAGTAAAAAGCTCATGTTTAGTAGAGGGTTAGAGGCACTGTGTCTGTGGATCGATACAGGGCCTTCAGACAGTATTCAAACCCCTTGACTTATTCCACATGTCCACATGTTACAGCTTGAATTTCTAAGAAACTCGCCCATCTACACACAATGCCTCATAATGAAGTGAAAACATGTTTTTAGAAATCTATGCAAATGTATTAAACATGTCTCATTATATGGGTATGCTTGATGCAGCCACCACCATGCTTGAAAATATGAAGAGTGGTGTTGGATTTGCCCCCAGCATAACGGTTTTTATTCGGGACATAAAGTTAGTTTCTTTGCCACGTTTTGGAATATTTTTTATTATTTACAGGCTTCCTTCTATTCACTTTGTCAATTAGGTTAATATTATGGAGTAACTACAACGTTGTTGATCCATCCTCAGTTTTCTCCTATCACAGCCATTAAACTCTGTAACTGTTTCAAAGTTACCATTGGCCTCATGGTGAAATCTCTGAGTGGTTTCCTTTCTTTCAGTCAACCGAGTTAGGAAGGACGCCTGTATCTTTGTAGTGACTGGGGGTGTATTGCTTCACCATCCAAAGTGTAATGAATAACTTCAACTTGCTCAAAGGGATATTCAATTAAATTTTTTTAACCTATCTATCAATGTGTGCCCTTCATTGCGAGCCGTCTGAAAATCTCCCTGGTCTTTGTGGTTGAAATTCACTGCTCGACTGAGGGGCCTAACAGATAATTGTAAGAGTCGGGTACAGAAATGAGGTAGTCATTCCAAAATCATGTTAAGCACTATTATTGCACACAGAGTGAGCAACATTTGACTCCAGAAGTAAAATGGTTTGCCATAACAAAGGGGTTGAATACTTATTGACTCATACATTTCACCTCATTATTTTGAATTCATTTGTCAACATTTCTAAAAACATAATTCCCCCTTGACATTATGGGGTGTTGTGTGTAGACAGGTGACACAAAATCTAAATGTAAACTATATTAAATTCAGGCTGTAAAATAAGAAAATGTGGAAAAAGTCAAGGGGTATGAATACTTTCTGAAGACAAGTATTCAGGTTCGATGTTCATCCCCCACAATCCTCTGCTGACTCAGTCACAGGAGAATGCCCAATGTGATTAAATAGATTCATTGTCATGTATTTGGGGGCTGGATGAATGGAGTGAAGGATGGAGGGATGAGGGGAGGGGCAGGAGAGATAATTGACGGAAACGCTGAAGGGCTCTCAGATTGGGGTCAAGAGGTTGAAGGCAAAAGGATTGTTCCTCTGGGTTCACCACAGATGGAGGATGTTTGAGCAGGAGGAGGATCTGAAACACATTTCACCTGATCAATTAAATAATATAATAATAATAATAATATGTGCCATTTAGCAGACATTAAGCCATTTAGAAAATTAAACTCCTCAGTGTGACATGCAAAGGTGGTATGGTGGTTGTAATCTCATCTTGAACCTTCTCGTAACACAGACATTAGAGGATTTTCTTTTGTATGCATGGATTTAGCTTTTGCCCTGTAGTTTATCTTTCTAGGTCCCAGGTGAAAGGAATCTATTGAAATAGCTGTAGTCTAACGTTTAGGTCTGGGCTTTCCTTGTAACGCATTCTGCATGGATCTGTAAAAAGCACTTCTGAAATCGGTCTCCAGTACTTATTTGAGCTTTTCTCTGTGGATTTTGTCATTTTCTCTGTGTTCTACCTTCAGACCTGAACGAGGCCATCCCAGAGACAGAGCTGCTGGACAACAGCATACAGAAGGGGCGTGCCCAGCTGTCCGTCAAAGCCAGGAGGCACCGCCCCTCTCGCTCTCGCTTCCGAGACAGCGTCAGTTCCACAGAGGGAGATGACAGTCTGGAGAGGAAGGTGAGTGACAGGCATGAGAGCCAATCAATCGATGACATGGACTCTCAAAGGTGTATATAAGTGTATGTGTAAGTGCATGCTTGTGTGCATGTATGTCTGTCTGTGTGGGTGTGCTTATTGTTTGTCTCAGTCAGTTCACATATAAACATGTTGTGGTGTTTCTGAATCTTTGTGCCATAGTGTCTGGACAGCCCTTTGCACTCCGTCCGTTCCCCCCTCCACTCCACCCTGCGAGGAGGCTCCTCCCCTTCGCCTGATTCGCTCCTCTCCTCGTCCTCCCCTTGTCCCACCTTACGGAGCCCCGTCTTCTCCTTCGACACCTCCTCCTTAAGGCGCTCTCCGGAGGAGGGCGGGACCGGGTCGCTAGCCACTCGGGGGCGGTACCGCCAGCTGACAAATGCCACGTCTCAGGAGGCCCTGGTGACCACGCCCAACAGCTCTCCCTCCAAGTCGTGTCCCAGTTCGGACTGCTCGCCTGTTTACATTCGACGGGCACGACGCCCAGACAGTGAGGGTAAGAGAGGCAGCCATCCGCATTGGGCAAGAAAGTCCTCATCCTAGTTATTACAGTCCAAATCCCCACACTAAGAATGAAATGCCCTGTGATATTAACCATGGTATATTAAGCCTAAAGAGGCAAAATACACACACACACACACACACACACAGACACAGACACAGACACAGACACACACACACACACACACATAGCATTTAAGTGCATTATTGGCTAATCCATAAATGTATTGATACACAACCACCAATACTGCCATACCATTAAGGCCCCATCAACATGTTGGTAATGGTGAGTTAATGTATCAAAAAATGCTTTGTCTAATCATTAATGTTTTCATTGTTTCTCAGTGTTAGTTTCAGAAAACAGTCGAGACACAAGCCCGGCCGACCCCGGCAACAACAGCCTTATCTTCGACAAGAAGACCAAGAGGAGGTTCTTGGACCTGGGGTAAAGTGCTCAATATTGAGACATTTAAACTGGTTACATAGTAAACGCATTGTAAATTGGTCAGTTTCAAAACTGGTGCTTTCTGTTGATTTTAACCCACTGTTTATTTGTTCTTCTGAAGGGTCACATTGAGACGCTCCTATGTGAGAGTCAGAAAAGACAAGTCAAACAGACTGTCAATGGGAAGCCGGTGAGTCCATGGGAAGCCATTTTGGCTCTGTCCCTCTGTTTCAGTACAGGAGGCAAAATGTTGGCTCTATTAGACCTACTTAGCACATGAGAGGCATAATTTTGTCTCTTTCAGTTAGCATATTGAATCTCTCTTTCACTGCACAGTGAGTCATCTGAGAGCCCGTCCAGGTCCTCTGGCTCGTTCGTGCCTTTCTCCTGGTTCACTGACAGCGCCAGGGGCTCTGTGTCCTCCGGGGCAACCCCGCCCTGCTCCCCCAAACTGGTCTCACAGGACTGCAGCCCCCGCAAGTCCAACTCTCAGGTAACTCGCATCCACAATAAGATATAGACACATCCAGACACCATACTTAGGTCAGACTGCACTATTGTGTCACTACTACCATTGTCCACTTTGTGTCTTTATCATTGTCAGAGGCCTCATGTGTTTATGTTAGCATTAGCATATAGGCTAGTCTTCGGTTCATGTCTGTCATTGAGATTTCTGCCACGTCTGACAACGTCACGACAATGATGCGCAAACTTCAAGTGGACAGAAGGCCGTGTGTTGTTATGGTTCTGGATGGCCAGAGAGTTAGCAACAATGACAAGAAACTGTCATGTGGTGGCTCGTTTCAACCAACCCGTCTGTACTTTCCACAGTTTAAATAACCAAGAAAAGGATGCTGCTGTTACCCTTGGAGATATGCTAAATGCTTTTAACAAATCTTTTCAAATGAATGGCCAAGAAGGAGAGAACTTTCTCCCACTGGGTCTGAGCTTCAAATGCACATCAAATGAAAACAGTCAACAGTTTAGAGAAGCAGACACCAGAGATATAACACTGCTATGAACAGACTTGCGTAGATGCGACGAGCATCGTCAAGTTCGTCATCCTTCATAAGCCTCTCTCCCGCTTTCCCTCTCTTCTCTCTCTCCCACCCTCACTATCCATCCATCTCTCCCCCTCTGTCTCTGTCTTTCGCTTGCACACACACACACACACACACACACACATACATACATACATACATACATACATACATACATACATACATACATACATACATACATACATACATACATACATACACACACACACACATATATACTCACTCACACGCTCGCTCTCTCTCGCGCTCTCTCTCTGAAGAGGCCCATAGTGTGACAGCTCCTGTGGAGAGTCTGAGGGGATTTAAACCCAATTAGGAAACCAGGCGAGTTTTCCTCCGAGTCTAAGAGGGCGCTGCTATTCGACATTTATCGACAAGGATGGCTACATTTACACAGAGGGGAAATCGATGGCCTTTTGTGCGGCACAATGTCACAATCTCGTGTCAAACCGACAGATGACTTCGGGAGTTAAAACCAGAACATGGCTTCGATGCAGGAGACTTCAGTTGACACATCCGATTGACCATTTTGAGGGATTTTGGTGTTGTCTTCCTCTTACATGGTTTGGTGCATGCGCATCTATTGGATGGAAAACATAGCTTAATATACAGAATGAAAGCGGCTGAGGCACAGGGTTATAGTGGTTGCCCGGTCAATACCCAGGAAGGCAGACATATGCCTCCCACTGACTTTGCACCAGCTAATTAAAGCCTCTGCCAAAGGCCTAAGTATTTCTAAGGGAAATAGATAATGTTTCAGAAGCTTGTGGGGCCACTGGCTGTTTAGCTAAGAGGCACAGAAAGGACTGGTAGGAAATACACAGTCGTCCGGTCACACCGTTGATGTAACAAGGTGTGTTCCGTGTTACGTTTCTTAAATGTTATTTCACTGTCAAACGTATAGAGCAAGCCTGGCTCGAGGAGCTTCATAGTTTTTCTGCTTATGTGCACAAATTGCTTTATAAATCGAAGGTGTTATAAGCACAACAAATATGATATTTTACATATTGAGGTAAAGCTCTTCCACAGATGATGACATTCTTTCTGCTAATATGTTCGTGTAGCCTGTTTTAAAACACATAACCAGTAGGTACATGCACAGGACACCTAACAATACATATATTTCTTGTTGGGTGGCTCTCTTTGCACACATTTGCAGTTTTATGCAGACATCCCATGATGCAATCGATGCTGTTGATTTACTCACCTTGGAGACTTGACCGCTGTCATGATTTTAGCTAACCCCAACGACAATGTCAACACAACTCGATTACCGTTTAACAAAAGTAGGAAAGTAGTGGCTAATAAATATTCTAATGCCCATGTTTACATATGCTTTAAAACATATTTAAACTTTTGAATCACTTTTTGAAGCAGTTCGGTGAGTTCATGAATATAGCCCTCTATGGGAGAAAACACCCATCCACCCCTCCTCAGCTTCACTTGGTTTGATCCATTCTGAGTCAAAACCCTCCCAATTATTGGGGCAGGGGGAGTGTTTATACTCTCTAACACCTCCACCATGACACATCTAAAAGCCCCAGTAGCAACATATTCGGGATCATGGGCCCGTCCCAAATAGCACCTTTATTTCCCATGGAGTGCAGTGCTTTTGACTACGGGTCAAAAGTTGTGAACTTTATAGGGACGAGAGTGCCATTTAGAACAGAGCTCCGTGGGGTTTAATAGTGAGGAGGAGCTATGCAAAGCATCCCATATGCACTTAGTCATCAGCACGGAGGCTGGGGCCCTTCGCTCTGCATAGCAATTAAAGCTGCAGCTTTCCATTGAAAGCAGAGAGGGCTATTTAAATGTTCTACCACTGTGTGCCTGTCCAGCTGGGATAATAGCTCTAGGATGGGTCCCAAATGGCAACCTATACCCTACATAGTCCACTACTTCTGAACAGAGCCCTGGTCAAAAGGCAGTGGTATAAAGTACTTAAGTAAAAAATACTTGAAAGTACTACTTAAGTCGTTTTTGGGGTATCTGTACTGACTCACTAAACACAAATGCATTGTTTGTGAATGATGGCTGAGTGTTGGAGTGTGCCCCTGGCTAACCATAAATAAAAACATATTTACATTTACTTATGAAACTTAAGTATATTTAAAAACCAAATACTTTTGCACAAGTAGTATTTTACTGGGTGACTTTTACTTTTCCTTGAGTCATTTTCTATTAAGGTGTCTTTATTTTTTTACTCAAGTATGACAATTGGGTACTTTTTTTCACCACTGTCAAAAGTAGTGCACTATATAGGGAACAGAGTGCCATTTGGGACGTAGCCCTAATAAGCCTGGTGTCTGGAGAGGAGGCAGATACCCATGACTTTGCTTTCCTCCTCTGTACTGTGGGTCTCAAGGGGTCTGTCAAGGGCCGTTATAGGGCTGTGTGTCTGACTTTCTTTTGCGTGTGTGTGTGTGTGTGTGTGTGTGTGTGCATTCACAAATATTATGTTTCTGTATTTTTTTTGAAAGTGTTACTGCTGTGACCAAACAATTTTTATGTTTAAGCATAAACTGTTTGAAAGTAAGGTTTACAAACAATGCATTAATATCCTTCTAATGTCAGATGTAATTGATCTTGAAGTGGACAAATCAATCGATCCAATACAGTTTGACCTGAGTGGTCACACTCCATGAAAATATCACTGTGCACAATGCAGACAAAACAGTATTCATTTATCATGGTTGGATCATTTCTCTCTCTCCCCCCTCCAGGAGTCTGCCCTGAGTGATGAGTTCTCTCCTCCCCCGCGTAGTCCCCCCCACGCCTCCAGTGGGACCACAGCCGACTCGTCCTCCCGCTCCTCACAACGCTACCAGACCCTCTCCCAGTCCTCAGACGAGGTAAAGGGCTTCCTAATGCAGTGGTGGTGGTAGTGGGCATTCTCGGCCTCGGACTAAATGGATCTAAACTCGATTTCAGTTTGATACAGTATATGAGACGGAGGGAGACTGAGGCCCGGATCACTGTTTAGATCCATTTAGATCACTGTTTAGATCCATTTAGATCACTGTTTAGAGTGAGACTATTTTTGATTTAAAGCAGCATTCCACTGAAATCTCCAATAGCGTACCAACAAAACTCTGAATTATTCTCTAGTAAAATGTGTACCATTACCTGAAATAACTACCTGATGTCCATTTGGGGTTATGTCGTCTTGGTTACCGGTGGCAACTAACTTACACTATACTATAGCACACACTGCATTCAATTTGAAGTTCCAAGCAGTTCACTTAAATCCAAAGCAGTAGGAGTGTAGAGTGTGGTCCTGGTGTTTTTAAAGCATGAAGCTGTGTTCAAATACCCATACTAACATATTGTATACTACATACTTAATGAGTATATACTACATACTTTAGGTTCATTTTAGTATACTGTAAACGAACAGTATGCGTTCAGTTGAGCATACTCGCTCTTTGCATGTGTACCGGAAGTTGATGCTGTTGCTATGCAACCTCTTGCCAGCTAGTTATCATAACAAATTACTCGTTAGATATTTTATGACTTTGGGTGTGTTCTTAAATTCAGAGCGTTGTCAGGTTGTCCATTTTTGTAAATTTTGAGCGTTTCGCTCACGGAGCGCATACTGGACGCTTGGAGTAGGGTTGATTGGAGCGTTCTGACCTTACAATGGCAGTCAAGCACCCCAGCTAACATTGGCTAGCTTGCTAGCTACTTGCACACACAAATGAGACCACTCTGACCAATTTACTCGCCTTAGCAGAGCTGGTTAGGCAGTTTTCATGTTATCCAGAGCGTTGGTGACTGTGTTGCTGGCAACAATTTAATTAGGCTTTTTTGCCAACATTTACTAACACTGACCATATTCAACAGGTGTTGAGCCTTGTAAATTCATTATTCTGCACTCTGGAACGCTTAGACAAGAGTGCTCTGATATCGGAGCAGATAGCCAGAGCAAATTTACGAAAGCACCCGAATGTCCATGGAGAAATCAAGTCAACAAACATTGGGTTGTTAGTTAGCCTATATTTAATATACTGGCAAGTTTGATGTATAATTAGCCAACTGATGTTACTGCTGTAATGATACGCTATGTGAATTGTAAGGACAGCGTAGCTAACAAATTGTCAGCCAATCTAACGTGTAAGGTAACTTAAGTCATTACTTTATTACATTGCTCAACATTTTCTTAACATTTGTCATAATTAATTAAACCAATGAACATGTATCTGCTCTCGTTGTACTTCGACTGCATCATTTCTGCAAATGTTTTTTTTTTCAAATCTGGAAACAATTTGAAGCCACGCCCATTTCATGAAGAATTGTATTATGGGCCCTAAAGTATAGTAATAGTGTCCTCTGCTTGTATACTTCATATTGTGGCGAATTTAGCATGACATCCGGGAACTTTTGGCATGCTAACTATAACCATACTATGACCAATAAGCATACTATATACTCAATTCAAGTCACAAATAGTGCTGTTAGTGTGAGTATTTGAACACAACTCGAGTATGGTGAGTGCTCTGCGACATCAAAAACACTCCCTGGCCAGATGCTGTCAGACACGGCTGCACAGTGATTAGGGAATCAATTACCTCCGGTAAACTCGCTCTCTCTCCCGTCACATCTGATTTAGCTCAGCATGTTGGAGGGGATATTGAGGTTTCAGAGGGGCTTTATGACTCCTCTCCCTCATCTCCTTAAGCTGCCATTACAGAGGGATGCAAGGAGACACGTCAGACCTGGGTACAGAGAGTAGTTTGCTTTCGAGTACTTTAATTGCACTCGATTGTGTGGGCGCATGTCTGGCGCAAAGGAACCAATGGAATCGTCTCCAATGTGCGAAACCCTGCCCGTCTGGCACTCAGCCGGCTACAGCCTCTTCTATCACCCCGAGTTAATTTTTTAGCAGCGCTTCACTTGTTCCTGTGCTTCACCGCCGGCGGAGAGACACTACGAGGACACCTCAGTGCCTGGCAGACAGAGAGAGCCAACCTGACAGGACCATGCTAGCCACCAGGCTTCCAACACCACTCAGACCAGGGGTTAGATTAAACAGTGTTTGTGCTTGTGTGTATACATGGGTCTAGACGATAGAGGCAGCTTTGTAATTGTCACTGCAACCCAAAAGAGTCATATCAGTGGGTGTAATGAGTCTGTCACTGCACCGAGGAGAGAGGTTGTTTTGTGCTTTTCATGCCCACCAGGGGGCAGATTAACATGTTCTTCAGACTGCTACCCCACAAAAAAAGCTATTTTTCCTATTAGGGAGCTGAAGCGGCACAATTGTACTGAATAACTGAATATCTTGGGCAACTTTCCTTTCAGCCTATTGACGAGCCACTGTGCCTCGTGTCGTCGTGGAGCACCCAGCAGGTGTGCCAGTGGCTGAAGGGGTTGAACATGGAGCAGTACATCCCAGAGTTCACTGCCAGGGACATCGACGGGGAGCAGCTCCTCCTGATGGACGGCACCAAGCTCAAGGTGAGAATGGTTCGGGGAAGGAGACGAGAGAGAGAGAGAGGAGTGGGGAGGATAGAAGGAAGGGGACTAAGTTCAAGGAGGAGAGGAAAGGAGGGAGAGCAGAGGAGATCCGGGTCAGAGGATGGAGAGGCGAGGAAGAAGGGCAGATGGAGGAGAGGAAGGATGGCAGATGGACGGAGAAAATGGTAGAGGAGGAGAGGAAAAAAAGAGGAAGGGCATATGGGTATGAGTGGGCTGACGAGAGCAGATGGTGAAAGGGGAGAAGCGGAAGAGACAAGATTAGAGGAGAGGGATGAGAGGAGGTGAGTGCATATAGGATCAAAGTAAAACGCAGAGTATCTCTGACTGATTGATCCAGTCAAAAACAAACACTCACCGACAACAACTTACAGAGGGTCTCTTTAAGTATCATCTCACTGCTCTCTGCTGGTGAGAGTGACTACTTTCATGCCATCTGAACAAACATATAAACCCAACATGCAACAATTTCAAAGATTTTACTGAGTTACAGTTCATATAAGGAAATCAGTCAATTGAAAAAATAATAATTACGCCCCCGATCTATGGATTTCACATGACTGGGAATATAGATATGCATCGGTTGGTCACAGATACCTTAAAAAAGGTAACGACGTGGATCAGAAAAACAGTCCGTATCTGGTGTGACCACCATTTACCTCATGTAGTGTGACACATAGAGTTGATCAGGCTGTTGATTTTGGCCTTTTTGATTGTGTGTCCGACTTCTCTTCAATGGCTGTGAAAAGCCCCTGGATATCGGCGGGAACTGAAGCATGCTGTCGCACACGTTGATCCGGAGCATCCCAAACATGCTCAATGGGTGACATGTCTGGTGAGTATGCAGGTCGTGGAAGACCTCCAGAAATGATCAGCTTGCAGGAATTGTTTACAGATCCTTGCGATATGGGGCAGTTATCATCCTGAAACATGAGGTGATGGCGATGGATGAATGGCACGACAATGGGCCTCCAGGATTTCGTCACTGTATCTCTGTGCATTCAAATGACCATCTATAAAATGCAATTGTGTTCGTTGTCTGTAGCTTATGCCTGCCCTTACCAAAACCCTACCGCCACCATGGAGCAGTCTGTTCACAACAATGACATCCACAAACTGCTGGCCCACACGATGCCGTACGCACTGTCGGCCATCTGTCCGGCACAGTTTAAACTGGTATTAATTTGTGACGAGCACACTTCTCCAGCGTGCCAGTGGCCATCATAGGTGAGCATTTGCTCACTGAAGTCAGTTACGATGCCGAACTGTGGTCAGGTCAAGACCCTGGTGAGGACGAAGAGCATGCACATGAGCTTCCCTGAGACGGTTTCTGACAGTTTGTGTAGAAATTCTTTGGCTGTGCAAACACACAGTTTCATCAGCTGTCCGGGTGGAAGAAGAAGAAGCCGGATGTGGAGGTCCTAGGCTGGCTTGGTTACACGTGATCTGGAGTTGTGAGGCTGGTTGGATGTACTGCCAAATTCTCTAAAACAACATTGGAAGTGGCTTATGGTAGAGAAATGAACATGCAATAGCTCTGGTAGACATTGCTGCAGTCAGCATGCCAATTGCACACTCCCTCAAAATTTGAAACATCTGTCATTGTGTTGTGACAAAACTGCTCATTTTAGTGGCCTTTTATTTCTCCTAGCACAAGGTGCAGCTGTGTAATTATTACGCTGTTTAATCAGCTTCTTGGTATGCCACACCTGTCAGGTGTATGGTTTATCTTGCCGAAGCAGAAATGCTCACTAATGTCAACAAGTTGGAGCACAAAATTTGAGAAAATAAGCTTTTAGTGCATATCGAAGATTTCTGTGATCTTTCGTTTCAGTTCATGAAACATGTTGCGTTTTTATATTTGTGCTCAGTGTATGTACTAGGCCTAACTCCCAAACTACATGTCAAGGGTTGTGTGTCTGTTTCTCTAACGTCTGTTTACATTAATTGGGAGTTGAAGCCTAAGGCAAATCTGTATGTACATATGGTTATATTCTATTCACACCACTGGAGGCAGGTGAGGGGAGGACGGCTCATGATAATGTATAGAATGAAGCAAACAGAAGGGCGTCAAATACATGGAAACCATGTATTTGATACATTTCACCTAATCCCGCTCCAGCCATTACCACAAGCCCATCGTCCCCAATTAAGGTGCCACCAACCTCCTGTGATTCACACCCACACACCAGTGGAGGCTGCTCAGGGGAGGACGGCTCATAATAACGGCTGGAACGGAGAGAATGGAATGTCGTCAAACCATGTGTTCGATGTATTTGATACCCTTCCACCAATCCCGCTCCAGCCATTACCACGAGCCCGTCCTTCCCAACTCAGGTGCCACCAACCTCCTGTGGCACACTTTCACATATGCTGTGCTACTCTGTTTATTATCTATCCTGATTGCCTAGCCACTTTTTTACCTACATGCACTGGTGGAAAAAGTACCCAATTGTCATACTTGAGTGTAAGTATAGATACCTTTAATAGAAAGTTACTCAAGTGAAAGTCAGCCAGTAAAATACTACTTGAGTAAAAGTATAAAAGTATTTGGTTTTAAAAATACTTAAGTATCAAAAGTTAAAGTATAAATCATTTAAAATTCCTTATATTAATCAAAACAAAATGTATTTGGCACATGCACCGGTGCAGATCTTATCGTTAAATACTTACTTACAAACCCTTAAAACCAACAATGCAGTTAAGAAAAATAAGGTTAGAAAATATTTACTCAATAAACTAAACTAACACACTAAAATAACAATAACGAGGCTACAGTGTGTTTAATATAGGGGGTACAGGTACCTAGTCAATGTGTTGGGGACAGGTTAGTCAGGGTAATTGAGGTAATATGTAGGATAGTGTAAAGGGGCAAAGCATGGATAAATGTATGGATAGCCAGTGCCACTCTAACACTCAGACATTATTTACAAAAGATGCTTTTGTGTTTTGTACGTCTGCCAGAGGCCGTAGGGATGACCACATGTTATCTTGAGTTCACGAATTTGACCATATCCCTGTCCTGCTAAGCATTCACAATGTAACAAGTACTTTAGGTTGTCAGGGAAAATGTGTGGAGTAAAAAGTACAATATTTTCTTTAGGAATGTAGTGGAGTAAAAGTAAATTGTCAAAAATATAAATAGTAAAGTACAGATATCCCCAAAAACTACTTAAGTAGTACTTTAAAGTATTTTTTAATACTTTACACCAAAGCCTCAGCAAAGAAATAAATGTCCCTTTTTCAGAACCCTGTCTTTCAAAGATAATTTGTAAAAATCCAAATAACTTCAGATGTTCATTGAAAAGGGTTTAAACACCGTTTCCCATGCTTGTTCAATGAACCATAAACAATTAATGAACATGCACCTGCGAACGGTCGTTAAGACACTAACAGCTTACAGATGGTAGGCAATTAAGGTCACGATTATGAAAACTTAAGACACTAAAGAGGCCTTTCTACTGACTCTGAAGAAGACCAAAAGAAAGATGCCCAGGGTCTCTGCTCATCTGCGTGAACGTGCCTTAGGCATGCTGCAAGGAGGCATGAGGACTGCAGATGTGGCCAGGGCAATAAATTGCAATGTCCGTACAGTGAGATGCCTAAGACAGCGCTACAGGGAGACAGGGCGGCGACTGATCATCCTCGCAGTGGCAGACTACGTGAAACACCTGCACAGGATTGGTACATCCGAACATCACACCTGCGGGACAGGTGCAGGATGGCAACAACAACTGCCCGAGTTACACCAGGAACGCACAATCCCTTCGTCAGTGCTCAGACTGTCCACAATAGGCTGAGAGAGGCTGGACTGAGTGCTTGTCGGCCTGTTGTAAGGCAGGTCCTCACCAAACATCACCGGCAACAATGTTGCCTATGGGCACAAACCCACCCTCGCTGGATCAGACAGGACTGGCAAAAAGTGCTCTTCACTGACGAGTTGCAGTTTTGTCTCACCAGGGGTGATGGTCTGATTCGCGTTTATCGTCCAAGGAATAAGCGTTATACCGAGGCCTGTACTCTGGAGCAGGATCGAGGTGGAGGGTCCGTCATGGTCTGGGGCGGTGTGTCACAGCATCATCGGACTGAGCTTGTTGTCATTGCAGGCAATCTCAACACTGTGCATTACAGGGAAGACATCCTCCTCCCTCATGTGGTACCCTTCCTTCAGGCTCATCCTGACATGACCCTCCAGCATGACAATGCCACCAGCCATACTGCTCGTTCTGTGCGTGATTTCCTGCAAGACAGGAATGTCAGTGTTCTGCCATGGCCAGCGAAGAGCCAGGATCTCAATCCCATTGAGCATGTCTGGGACCTGTTGGATCGGAGGGTGAGGACTAGGGTCATTCCCCCCAGAAATGTCAGGGAACTTGCAGGTGCCTTGGTGGAAGAGTGGGGTAACATCTCACAGCAAGAACGGGCAAATCTGGTGCAGTCCATGAGGAGGATATGCACTGCAGTACTTAATGCAGCTGGTGGCCACACCAGGTACTTACTTTTGATTTTGACCCTCCCCCTTTGTTCAGGGACATATTATTCCATTTCTGTTAGTCACATGTCTGTGGAACTTGTTCAGTTTGTCTGTTGTTGAATCTTGTTATGTTCATACAAATATTTACACATGTTAAGTTTGCTAAAAATAAATGCAGTTGACAGTGAGAGGACGTTTATTTTTTTACGCACCTCAATTACCTCAACTACCTCCTACCCAATTACCAGAGCATACCACCCTGCATCCCACTGCTGACTTGCTTCTGGAGGTGAGCAAGGTTGGTCTTGGGTGGTTCCTGGATGGGAGACCAGATGCTGCTGGAAATGGTGTTGGATGGCCAGTAGGAGACATCCTTTCCTTCTGGTCTAAAACAATATATCCCAATGCCGCAGGGCAGACATTGTCCTGTGTACTGTAGGGTGCTGTCTTTTGGATGGGACGTTAAAGGGGCCTCCTGACTCTGTGGTCACTAAAGATCCCATGGCACTTAATCGTAAGAGTAGGGGTGTTAACCCTGGTGTCCTGGCTAAATTCCCAATCTGGCCCGTTTACCATCATGGTCACCTAATAATCCCCAGTTTACAGTTGGTTATTCCCCAGGTTTTTGTTGTAAATGAGAATGTGTTCTCAGTCAACTTACCTGGTAAAATAACGGTAAAATAAATTCACCTGCACATTGACTTGGTACCAGTGCACCTTGTACAGCCTCGTTATTTTATTGTGAACTATTATAGCTAACTACCTTTTTTAAAAATGTTTTAACAAAATGTTCCTCCTTTTTTAACTCTGTTGTTTAAGGGCTTGTACGTAAGCATTTCACGGTGAAGTCAACACCTGTTCTATTCGGCGCATGTGACAAAACAAATGTAATATTTTATTATACTTCATTCTCAGGGTCTGGGAGTGAACAGTTCGACGGACCGCAGTGCACTGAAAAGGCGGATCAGAGACATTCACGCAGCAGCGGAAAAGGAGCGCAAGGCCCTGGACAAACTGGATCGCCAGAAAGAGAAACAGCGCAAAAAGGAACAGGAACTACGCAAGCTAAACACGAGCTAGACATAACCACCAGATGGCGCTACATTACCACCGAAATACTCCTGACTAGAAACTGGTGCTGGTGCACCATCTCCAAATTTCACATTATCACGATAGCATTGATGCTAAGTGGAGTTTTGTGCAAAACGTTGGAATTTGCGCATATACTTTTGTACTGTACCTCTGGTCTGGATGTGAGGCTTTGAACCCTGTGATGGGCGGGACAGTGTGTTGTCAATCACTGACACGTGATCAATAACAGAATGAAAGCTCCATTAACTTCTTGTCGAGCGGCTTTATTTTAGACCAAGGTCGGAACCCAAAGTTCGATGTGAGAGGTGGGTCGCGAGTTATGAGAATACATCTACACACTATTTATTCTTCATTTGGGTAGTTTGGGGACAATTTGGGTCACGGCAGGACTGTCGATTTCTAATTTGGGTCCAGAGGTGAAAAAGCCTAAGAACCCATGTTTGAGACCAATCAATCAGTGGTTGACGCAACATGATAGGTCCCGCCCATATTGGGGTTCAGATGTCTCATTCTTCCTGGCTATGACAAATGTGTTCTTCTTTGTCAATCAGTGAGGTTATCCACCCTTACCGAAAATGACGAATATTTTGTTACTCGAAATGAATGTGTGTTATATCTGACTTCTACACGCATTCAATGCATTGACACAGTCATACTTTTCCCATACCTTTTGACTGTACTCACATACAGCACATTCTAGCAAATTACACACTATAAAACCTAACCCATGGTCTGAGTTATTATCGAAATAATAGAATTACAGAAATTTGCATTTATTTATTTTACGAAGAATATAATCACAGAATTTTTTTAATTTTTTTTTTAATTTTTTAAAATCTCATAACCACAAGCACGTAACACCCAACCACATTCATATTGTAGTATGCATCAATACTCTAAGCCACTGTCAGTCAACTGGAGTTAAACTTGAAGTAACAATGGAGATTTGTCCAGGACATTGTCAAGATAAGATGCTGATGAGACCAATGTGATTTTTGAGCATATTTATAAATATTGTATGTTTGTGGTGTACGTGCATGTTAGTGACGTACGATATACTGTCTGTTTGTGTAAGTGTGCATATTTGCTATCTGAGGTAATTTCTTTGGTAATGACTGTATGGGGATGGGACTGGCTCTCCTGAAAAAGGAGTCTTCTGAGGTGGCCACTTTTAGAATTCGGGGTGTTGTCAATCTGCTGTCTCTACTCCCACGTTGCACCAATCGTCATCTTCGACGTTTTTGTCTTGAGAGACTCGAAGTTTTTGAATCCTGCTGGAACAAGACAAGAAAGACACATCGATCCTCTTTGGAGGATTCAGGGCCCCGTATATACTATCCAAACCGTATTCCCACTTTGCCCAGTTTTCATACTGAATTCTTGGACTGGTTTGTGGTCAGAAGACATGGACATTAGCTCCAGGTTTTACACATACATGATCCTTAGGACTCGTTTCTTGATTTCCTTCCGCCCATTTATTTTCAACTCCTGTGTCAAATGGAAATATGTATTAAATATGTTTTAAAATGCAGAATGCATGTCAGCACTCCCAAACTTCTGCTGCTTCTGGTCTCTCATCTATGGTCTCTCAGTTCAACATGTGGGCTGATTCACACTCGCGTTGTACAACTGATATGCAACGCATCTGATACATCGGGGGTGGGGTTAGAACCCGAACCCCAACTCAAAATAACAATTTAGTCCAACTCAAAATAATAGGTTTATCCAATTCAAAATTGGTAGGATTTGACTATAACAAAACATACACAAAGTAGCACTTGGTTCATCTGGTTTTACAATGGCACTTTATACACGTCACGTTACAAAGTCAACATTCTGGAGTTCTTGGTTTACACAGCACAGGAAAAGATCAAGAACACACTGCATGTTAAAAAGAGAACAGGATGAGAAAAAGGAGGATCTGGAAGCTCCTGTTGATTAGTGTATCAGTTCTCCACCATGAAACAAGACTTGAAGTCCATACAGCCACCCAAAGTGAGAGAGAATGCAGAGCTTTGATGCCTCAAGTAAAAGATCACCAGAACGACAGAGCCAATATACCGACTGAGAACAGGTGGAGTTTCGCCAAACGGCTCTGATCGCTTTAGTCAAGTAACGACACTTTGACTGGCGCGAGTCATTGCTTTTTTTGTGTATTACCTTGTAACCTTGAAATGTCTTTTAACATTGTCTCTGTAAACACCAAGATAACGGCAAAGAAACACGTCACATCTGTGCGCATTTCTCATGAACCCGCAATCACACTTGGAGGTGTCCATATCCCAGAACAATTTAGGACCCTGATGATCAAGATGGACCATAGAACACCCCCCCTCCTCAAAACCCTATTACCCACACTGCACCTGTGTCTTAAACGTGACTGATGTCAGCAATACAAAGTGCATTCCTATGAACACAAAAAGGAGCATAGCATATTTTAGTGCACTTGTGTGTGTGTGTGTGTGTGTGTGTGTACATGACATCCACACATCCAGAGTCCCAGAACCGAAGTAATTCACACTGAGGATTAGACACTTAGGGTCAAAGTTCAACAGGTTGCATTGAAGTGCTGCGAGATCGTTCGTTGGCACGGTACGGATTTGCATGTAGAATATTTACATCTTCGATTTAAATAATTAAGTTGTCGTACGCGTCCTTAAAACACGTCCAAATAAAATAATTGATCAAATAGCATTATAAAATAATATATTTATTTTATCATTACATCTATCCTACTGTGCTATTGACAGAGTGTGTTGTTTACTTTTTGTACTATGTATGCATTTCTACTCATTCTCCAGGTATAATGGAAGCAGGTGGATTGGCTTTTGGATAACATTTCAACAACATAACAATGACTAGGCCTCACTCAGAATGCATTGTATCAACGAGCCACGGAAATAGGTGAGGAAACCTTACAAAACAGTCATGTCTTTGAAGAAATTGTGTAGGATTCCCTGCAGGACTCCTGTATGAGTTTTTTGACTAAGTCGCTTTGGATAAAAGCGTGTGATAAATGGCATATACAGTATATCACAAGTGAGTACACCCCTCACATATTTGTAAATATTTGAATATCTTTTCATGAAGAATTGACACTTTGCTACACTGTAAAGTAGTGAGTGTACAGCTTGTATAACAGTGTAAATTAGCTGTTCCCTCAATAACTCAACACACAGCCATTAATGTCTAAACTGCTGGCAACAAAAGTGAATACACTCTTAAGTTAAAATTGTCCAAATGTCCAAATTGGGCCCAAAGTGTCAATATTGTGTGTGGCCGCCACCATTTTCCAGCACTGCCTTAACCCTCTTGGGCATGGAGTTCACCAGAGCTTCACAGATTGCCACTGGAGTCCTCTTCCACTCCTCCATGACGACATCACGGAGCTGGTGGATGTTAGAGACCTTGCACTCCTCCACCTTCCGTTTGAGGATGCCCCACAGATGCTCAATAGGGTTTAGGTCTGGAGACATGCTTGGCCAGTTCATCACCTTTACCCTCAGCTTCTTTAGCAAGGCAGTGGTCGTCTTGGAGGTGTGTTTGGGGTCGTTAACGTGTTGGAATACTGCCCTGCGGCCCAGTCTCCGAAGGGAGGGGATCATGCTCTGCTTCAGTATGTCACAGTACATGTTGGCATTCATGGTTCCCTCAATGAACTGTAACTCCCCAGTGCCGGCAGCACTCATGCAGCCCCAGACCATGACACTCCCACCACCATGCTTGACTGTAGGCAAGACACACTTGTCTTTGTACTCCTCACCTGGTTGCCGCCACACACGCTTGACACCATCTGAACCAAATACGTTTATCTTGGTCTCATCAGACCACAGGACATGGTTCTTAGTCTGCTTGTCTTCGGCAAACTGTTTGCGGGCTTTCTTGTGCATCATCTTTAGAAGAGGCTTCCTTCTGGGACGATAGCCATGCAGACCAATTTGATGCAGTGTACGGCATATGGTCTGAGCACTGACAGGCTGACCCCCCCACCCCTTCAACCTCTGCAGCAATGCTTGTGTAACGGATGTGAAACGGCTAGCTTAGTTAGTGGTGTGCGCTAAATAGCGTTTCAATCGGTTACGTCACTCGCTCTGAGACCTTGAAGTAGTAGTTCCCCTTGCTCTGCAAGGGCCGCGGCTCTTGTGGAGCGATGGGTAACGATGCTTCGAGGGTGAATGTTGTCGTTGTGTGCAGAAGTTCCCTGGTTCGCGCCCGGGTATGGGCGAGGGGACGGTTTAAAAAAAGTATACTGTTACACTTGCAGCACTCATACGTCTATTTCCCAAAGACAACCTCTGGATATGACGCTGAGCACGTGCACTCAACTTCTTTGGTCGACCATGGCGAGGCCTGTTCTGAGTGGAACCTGTCCAGTTAAACCGCTGTATGGTCTTGGCCACCGTGCTGCAGCTCAGTTTCAGGGTCTTGGCAATCTTCTTATAGCCCAGGCCATCTTTATGTAGAGCAACAAAAAATAATTTCAGATCCTCAGACAGTTCTTTGCCAGGAGGTGCCATGTTGAACTTCCAGTGACCAGTCAGTATGAGGGAGTGTGAGAGCGATGACATCAAGTTTAACACACCTGCTCCCCATTCACACCTGAGACCTTGTAACACTAATGAGTCACATGACACCGGGGAGGGAAAATGGCTAATTGGGCCCAATTTGGACATTTTCACTTAGGGGTGTACTAACTTTTGAGGGGTGTACTCACTTTTGTGCTATACTGTATTATTATATTAATGGGAAACTCAAGTACTAGACACTGCGGGCCAAAGGAAGCTACGGATGGCATTTCACATGGATCCACAATAAAGATGTCTGTGTTTGTCTGTCTGACTGACTGACATAAATAATAAAATAAAAAAACATGAATTTGAACAATGGATTGTGTGTGTGTTATGTTTTATAGCCAGAACAACAATCTTTCCCTTTGAACATCCCAAACACAGAAATGTTCCAAAGGGTTTTGCCGCATGCCCTTCTCCCCTAGTGCCAGTGTGTTGCTGGCCCGATATCAGGCCAGGGTTTGGGGCAGTATCTTCCACACCCTACAGGCTAACCAAGGGGTCCAGGAGATCAGAAAAGGGTAGGGGTCCTGCTGGAGGAAGGGCTGGGGGGCTGTGATCCCCCTCTCTGGAGGGTGGTGGTTGGGGAGAGCGGGGTTAGGTCCGCACCCAGCAGAGGGGTACCCAGAAGGTCTCACGCTCCAGCCTCTCCAGAATGCCTCGGAGTTCTGTGCAGGCGCTGGCTGAGTCCTCCTTGATTAGGACCCGGTCGACCAGGTGGCCATACCGCTGGTCCATCTGCTGGGCTGACTGACGCATTTCCTGCAGGTCCTCATCCTGACAGGTATGGATGGATGGACGGACGGACGGACGGACAGACAGACAGAGGAGAATCAGACAGACAGACAGACAGACAGACAGACGAGAATCAGATAGAGAGACAGACAGACATGAAAATAAAGAAGCATAGGAGTGAGGAAGGCTGTAAAGGTGATATCAGATTAAGGAGAGGAGAAATTAGGAGAGGAGAAAGCATGCCGTGCAAAATAAAAGATTGAGCAACAGAAAAAAGGTTAAACTCACTGACGCATTCATATGAGCACATTTTCAGACTCAGCTCACTATCACAAAAAGAGACAGCAGGTCTCACCGTCACTCGCCCATGATCTCCCCCTGCTGGTGAAGTGGCAGCACTACGACGGCGTCTGCTCTCCGGGACACGCGGCTTGACGAAGATGACATAGGGCTTGAACTCAGATGTCCGCAGTGTCTTCAGAGCCTAAGGGGCCAGGACACATTCAGATGCAATTTCACACAGTCTGCGTTGGGTTGTCACACAGCGTACACAGGGTTTAGAGAACAGATACTATCAGAGAAATGTCCTCTTGAGATGTCAGAGATGCTACGGGTAAACTGTGACACAAGTGAATACGCTTCAGCCAGCCTGACTGAAACAGAAAGTACTCTCACCAAGAGGCCACAGGAGGAACGTCAGGGACCGTCATAGAATAGGGTGTGACACAGACTGCATGTGACAGCCGTGGTTATATTGTACAGTGCATTATGACAGAATGGGATATGCTTCACTGCAGAGCATGTGCCTTGGCCCTACCTCTGGTTGCACGTCCACTAGGCACATCTTGTTCTTGGCCTGTACAGAGCGGATAGCCTCTATGCTGGTGCCATACTGGTTCTCCTTGTACTCCCCATGCTCTATGAACCTGGACACACAGGACACAACTAAGCACGAGACAGACAAACCAAAGCAGAGTACTACAGAGACAGGGACAGTTTGGCTTCGCAGATCAGCCATATGGCATCAAAGAGAACTCACTTGTTGCTCAGAGTGTCTGCGTCAAACGCCTGTTTGGTGACAAAGTGGTACTCCACCCCCTCCTTCTCATGAGGCTTCTTGGGCCTGGTGGTATCTGGAGACATAAGTGAGGGGGAAAGGGAGAAGGCTGCGATTGTCTTACTGGCGTCGCAGTTCTTTTACTAGGCTGTTAGAGGGCGTCGCCGTCAGTGTAGCAAGAAGAGGGTGTGCGGTTCAGAAGGTGTAACTCACGCGGTACGGCCACAGCATAGCGATGGGGGTTCTCTGCGATCACCTTCTGTTTCAGCTCATTGATACGAGCTCCAAGGGAGCCTTTGTGTGAGTGAGAGTGAGAGCGAGAGAATGAGAGACAAAGAAAGAAGGAGAGAGAGAGAGAGAGAGAGAGAGAGAGAGACAGAAAAAAGAGAGGGAGAGAAAGACAGAAAAAGAGAGAGATAAAGAGAGAGACAGAAAAAGAGAGAGAGAGACAGAAAAAAGAGAGAGAGAGAGACAGAAAAGAGAGAGAGAGAGACAGAAAAAGAGAGAGAGACAGAAAAAGAGAAAGAGAGAGGGAGTGACAAAGTTATTTAAACAGAACTATCAGGGACAAATAATCAATATTTGCTGAAAGAAATCTGCATCAACAAGTTAAGTCCACTGATTAATTACTGGATGTGCCATTTGTTGTGCACTTTGATTAATTAACTTATCAGAACCCTAAATAGCATTAGTTACTGTAGATAAGACCTCACAGGCTTGGTCAAGCAGACTGACTGCTTAAAGTGAACGAGAATATGTGCTGCAAGATCGGGCTGGTTCTTACAAGGCTACCACACAACTAGAGGGAAGTTGCTGTTTGTAGTATTGGCCACTAGAAGGCAGTATCATCAAAGTAGAATGACTCCACACTGCCATAGTCATCCTGAAGCTGTCGTCTTACCGATCAGGACCACCAGGCGGGGTCTCTCGTTGGGCCGGTGCTGGTAGCGAGTCACCTCCTCGTAGGTGGCAAAGTCTGGGTCGGTGGGGTCGGAGGTGGCCCCTCCTCCGAGGGATCCTGACCGGTCCTTTCGGCTCAGACGGAAACTCCTCCTCAGACCCGCTACAGCAGGACAGGCAGGCAGGAGGAGCAGGTAGAGCAAAGTGAGGCACAGGGTCAAAAGGTCAGATATGATCATCAAGTGGTTTGATACACTGTCTAACGCATGCTCTTTCCACATAGTTAACTGTATTCTCCAAGGCAGTTTAGATAGCGCCTGTCGTTGTTCTCACTTGGCAATTAGTGTTGCCGACAAACATTTTAAATGCACAATACCAGTGTCCCGTCATATCAGGACACCATATCAGGCTATCATGCAAATCAAACCCCAACGTAACCACAACATTATTTATTACGTGTTGGTTATCAGAGAACAAAGAAAGTGCAACCCTTGATAATCATGCATTAAAACCCCCAGTGAACCGTGGGGCCATTACAGATACGAGTGGTCAGCTGTGATCCGTCATTAATCAGTGAGTGATCCCACAGGTTTGACAGCCTGACCCGTGCTTATCTCTGAGGTAAACGGGCTGCCAGCGGCATTGTGAGATATTGACTGAACCTGCTCGTTTACAAGCGCATGTCCAACGAATATCAATCGCATGCAGCTAATATCTGACCAAGGGGTTTGGCAGCTCCACTTTGACAGTGAGAAATAAGCTCTGGGACCGAGACTGAAGCAAACACTCTTCTGCTGTCAATATGAAGCTCATGCCTCTCCTTTCTCGTTTTTAAAAGGAGACGTGGCTTCTCTCAGCGAACAACTAATAATGCCACAGTAAAGATAAAAGGAGCTTCTTGCCATGGAAGGACAATGATCTGGTCTGTAAACACATGTAAGAGTATACAGTACAACGGAGACATGCTGCTTAACAGAGAGCTACAGGGGTGGACCAGGAGGGATAGGGCAGCCTGACTCTGGAGACCACAGTGTAGTGGGAGTGACACACACACACACACACACACACACACACACACACACACACACACACACACACACACACACACACACACACACACACACACACACACACACACACACACACACACACACACACACAGAGTCTCTCCAGGCCCAAGGGTGCCCATCCCCCCCTGCCTGCGGACAGTGGGAATACCTGAGGGAACAAGCC
Organism: Oncorhynchus keta; assembly: GCF_023373465.1. Classification (NCBI taxonomy): domain Eukaryota; kingdom Metazoa; phylum Chordata; class Actinopteri; order Salmoniformes; family Salmonidae; genus Oncorhynchus; species Oncorhynchus keta. Next base: position 19,211,707 of record NC_068452.1, read on the forward strand.
GGTAACAGTACCTGAATAAAATTCCCAGGAAAACACCTGGCCACAGGAGGGCGCCACTGCTTTACACTTAGGAGAGACTATAACTGGCATTAGAGCATCACACAACTCAGCCTCGCGCCTCAGTCTCCACACAGGGTGAAACAAGCAGCAAAACGTGCCTGGTTGGTTGAGTGTGCAATGCGTCCAACGCAGCAGGGCCCCCCGTTGGGAGTGAGGATACGAGGGGTGCATCAGCCATGGCAGCAGAGGCAGAGGCAGAGGCAAGAGGGGAGTCTCAGGGGGGATCCAAACACAGCTTTAGTTTGGGGCAAGGCAAGGATGCTGGGTTTAATCTCCATATATAAGGAGTAACCTGCTTGGATGATGTCAGTATTCTGTGTCATTACGAAGGTAAACAAACATGTTTACCTCCCTGATGACTGGCATCCAAATGAGGTGTGGAATAATACAGCTGGTCTTATTGCCATGGGAGGGCAGTGTTGGACTGTCAGCTGTGTTCAGATCACTCCGTGTGCCCTGCTTTTCATTCCAACAGTTTCTGGGGTATGGGGGAAGGGGAGGGGGCCTCAAGGTCATGTAAGGGTGAAGGAGGCGAGGGGAGGACAGTGGAAGGAGGGGAGGCCAGTGGGAGGGTAGCAGGGGGCCGAGGATTTACGGGGAAACCGTTATGTTGTCGTGCCAATGCAATTTCAGTCTGGATGCAAACTGTATTTACCAAGGTCGGTAGCTTGAGGGTTAAATCCAACAAGTAGTAGATAACAAGTAGTAAATATTTTTGAATGCCCCGAAATGACTGCTACTCTGGTGTCTGGGGAACTGATAATGAGCCCAAGACTTGTTAAAAGTCTGACAGAGATGCAATAGCAGCCATGTCTCAATATCTACTGTAGATAAAACTCTTTCAAGTCTGGCACTCGCACTCTATCACACCCTCTTCAGCACTTTTCTCATTACACTAATTAGGTCACGAGACTGATTTGTTAGCGCCACCTGAAGGAGTGAGAAACTAAACTCCCCTCTTTCGCATGAAGCTGGAAAATCTGGTGCTGGAGTGCACACTCTCTCCTTCAGTACTAGTCTTCCCTATCTAATGAACTGGGATCAGTTCCGTCTTCTCTCAGCATTGCCTCTCCCCACCACCCCTCTTTCTCCACCTCTCTCCTCCCTTCTCCATCACTCCCCACACAGACACCCCAACTCCAGCCAGTCCCACCCTCAGGACACCCGTACATTCCCCGACCCAAACCGGCAGTTCAGTGAAGCCAGCAGCTCACAGCAAGGTCCTGGAGGACACACAGACATCGGACAGCAAAAGAGGTAAAGGTGGCAGAAGGAGGAAGACGTGCAGGCTCTCACCTATGTACTGTCCATTGAAATAGCCCTCACAATCACAGTCCTCTGTAGGGAGGCAAGCAGGGAGAAGAGGGGGGCGGGGGTGAGCGGAGGGTAAGTAACCTCGAGGAAGGATCAGAGGGGTGGGGGGAGGTACAGAGGGGAGAGGGGGGGCTGCGGGCCCCGAAGCAGGACAGGCAGGGTCGGGCAGGCGGGGGCGGCGGGCAGAGGGGTGGGCGCAGGGTAGGTCACTAAGCCAGCAGGTCAGGGCAGGGAGGTTTCAGCAGGACAGGCCCTCAGCCGGAGCCCGCAGCCACTGTGGCAGCCATGATGGGGGAGGTTTGACAGACACCACACAGACACACCGAGCACGTCTGGAGGCAGTCGACTGGAAAAGGGAACTGGGTCTCCCTGGTCCACACACATGGCTTTGTGAAATGGACAGCTCACAAAGCTATGGTAGCTAGCATACAAAAACCTTTGCAATTTACAACACCAGAACTCCTGTATTCAATATTTAACTAAGCAAAAAATATCTGATGTCTCTGAAACTCTGGATATGCAACAAAAGTGCTGACAATGGTAGATTCACCAACTCAGAGATACTGATTAGAAAATAGCTGACGGAGAAAAATGGGGCAAGTAGAAAAGACGACAGCAGAGAAGGAGAGAGGGTGAACGGCAAATCCTCTGCAAGGAGAATAACAGGCAGCCAAGACACAGTAGAGGAGTGAGGAGAAGAAGAGGACAGCAAACTGCAGTAGACGGAATAAGATGAATTGCAGAGGAGAAGAGGAAAAGAGAGAACAAAAGAATAGAAGCTGATGATGATGGAGAGGATGGTTCCTTGCTATCTTTAAGTGATTGGCCGTGCTTTCCAGTCTGCAGGCCTGCCTTAGCATCACACACATACAATAAGGTACGGGCTCTCAAAGTGTGGGCTCTTTAAGCATTGCCATAATATGCTTTACGTAATGTTCTTATAAGGTAGGGTAGGTGCTGGTCCACGACTTAGACAGTGAATATCTTACGAAGGCTGGGGCGCACACCTGAACATGAGTTAAGATGCTTAAAATAATCTTGAAAAGTATGATTTTTTTGGAGTGTGTCCAGTCCGTTATTTGAACGCACGCACGCACGCACATACACACACACACACACACACACTGCAATCGCAGTGAATCTCTATTCTGGTCTCGTAGGCTGGCTATAGTGGGGGAGGATTTAAGCTGGAAGCAGAGCAGTACAGGGCCCATGGAGTCTCATCCACCCCCGCAGCGCGCACACACACACACACATACACACATACACACGGCGCACACACGACACACACACACACACACACACACACACACACACACACATACACAGCACACACACACACACACACACACACACACACACACACACACACACACACACACACACACACACACACACACACACACACACACACACACACACACACACACACACACACACACACACACACACACACACACACACACACACACACACACCAAAAGAAAGAGAGACTCCTGAGAGCTTTGACGCCTCTACTAATATACCTTCTAGTAGGAGCCTGCAAGCAGACAGTAGCCGTCTTCTCATAGTCATACCAAGCACTTTCAAAACACGGACCTCAAATTGTCAAATGGAAGTCAGGAGAAATAGAAGAGTAATAGAACATAAACTGTCACCACATGTCCATGTATCTGATTATGCCTAATTGTGGATGGTTACTAGTATTCTCTGCATGTCCATGTGCAGTAATGTCCTGTTTAATCACTGACAGTGGCAATAAAACTAGTGGCACACTGTCCTCATTCCCTGATCATGGTTATGTGTGAGTGAGGGAGAGAGACAGAGAGACAGAGAGAGAGAGAGAGAGAGAGAGAGAGAGAGAGAGAGAGAGAGAGAGAGAGAGAGAGAGAGAGAGAGAGAGAGAGAAGGAGGATTGCAGACATCTCTGTACCAGTATACCCACCTTTGTCACATCCTTGGTCATCTGCGGTAAGCAGTGAGGGAAAGGAGGATGATGAGAAATCTTTGACAAACAGTTGCACAAATTGGTCTCTAAAATATAAATTTTCTAGCAGGTGAGTAGTTGGAGAATGAGAGAAAAATGTGTGTGTGAGAGAGAGAGAGACGGGAATTATAGATTTTAAAATGCACAAACTGTCTCAGTCTCGGTTCTATAACGTCATTGAGAGGTCGAGCCTCTGACCCACATTAAAAAGGCAACCTCATGAGCTTCACTAGTGGCAAGGAAATGAATCAAAGTGAGAGGGAAAGAGAGAGAAAAGAGAGAGACAGGTCGAGAGAGAGAGAGAGAGAGGAGAGAGAAAAGAGAGAGAAAAGATAGAGAAAAGAGAGACAGGTCGAGAGAGAGATAGAGAGAGAAAAGAGAGAGAAAAGAGAGACAGGTCGAGAGAGAGAGAGAGAGAGAGAGAGAGAGAGGAGAGAGAAAAGATAGAGATAGGGTTAGAGACAGGTAGAGAGAGAATGGTAGAGAGAGAGAGAGTCCACACAGACATGGGCCTCCATGGTATAGCCGGCTAGCTGACATATTGGTAAGCTCTTGTTGTCTCCCTGGGGCTCAGACCTAATCGGATCGCCTGTGGATTATGGACCACGAAGCGCCACCGCTCTCATTAAACACTCACCTGGCCACTTCTATTCCGACATACCCAATACTATTACCCCACAACATAGAGCAGCAGGAGAGAGACAAAGTGGACAAAATGGACATTGTTACACACTCATCCTGTTAATTGGTTCTAGTCTGTTGTAGTCTCTCTCACTATAAAGATACACTTTGTGCTCACCGGCCAGATGGACCAGACATGAAAGATTAATTCATATCTTTGTGATCCCTCCCCCTCTTCTCCCCACTCCCAAAGCCGTCTCTCCCCCCCCCTCTCTTTCTCTCTCGTCCCTTTTCAAAACACATCCGAATGACAGCAGAGAATAAACAGTCAATACTAATACTCCCGAGGACACCAATTACCACCAGTAAATAAATGTCAACATAAACACATCTATCTGGGGGAGAAATCTACATCTTGTAAAGAAACGAACATGAACCATCACTGACAAAGACGTTATACTTCAGAAGATATGCTTGAGCTTCAGTTTGATATTGAGTACAACAGCGAACACGTGTCTGTATATCTGTAACACTCTTAGAAAAAAGGGTTCCAAAAGAGTTCTTTGGCTGTCCCTATAGGAAAAACCTTTTTGGTTCCAGGTAGAACCCTTTTTAGAAATGGTTCTTCACGGATCCCAACAGGGTTCTACCCGGAACCAAAAGGGTTCTACTTGCAACCATAAAAGGTTCTTCAAAGGGTTTATCCCTTTAAGGTTCTTGATAGCACCTTTTTGTGGACACTTACAGGTAGGATTTTTAGGGGATTTAGGGTTCGGAAGTGTGCCCGTTTTTATCCGGTAAGCCAGCCGTCTGAGAAAATGTACAGAAGGGTACAGAAAGAGAGAAGAAATAAGAGAGCGAGCATGGCAGTGTCAGGGAGATGAACAGAGATAGGAGGAAAAGAGGCAGTGAAGGAGGGAGGCAAAGAGATTGAAAGAGAAGATTAGGACATGAGAGAGACAGAGAGATATAACACATGTGACCCCTGCCTCGTATGTGTTATCAGTGAAAAGGAGCAAAGCTCGTATGAGAGATTAAACCCATGGCTTGCCTGAGGTTCCCCTCTCTGTATTTCAGCCACCATGATTAATCCAACACAGTGTGAGTGTTGGAGTGTGTGTGTGTGTGTGTGTGTGTGTGTGTGTGTGTGTGTGTGTGTGTGTGTGTGTGTGTGTGTGTGTGTGTGTGTGTGTGTGTGTGTGTGTGTGTGTGTGTGTGTGTGTGTGTGTGTGTGTGTGTGTGTGTGTGTGTGTGTGTGAGTGTGTGTCCGCAATCAGGCTGCAGCCGCTGGTATCACTCCCCCCTGCTTAGCTAAGATGAATACATAGTGGGCAGTGGGTTGGGGCTTGGGTGTGTTTATACCCCCAATGCAGAGCAACCCAACACGTTTACATATCCATCCTATTGAGGGATTATGACACTGACATAATGGACTGTTCCCATTCCAGCCTATGTTTAGGTCCATGTGTTAAGATCCAAGCTGCTTTGATACTCGATTTAACTGAAAGTGGATCACATGAGTATGGAACAGATAGAGACAGCTCTATGATGATACCTGCACTGTTTTGAAAACAATTCAGTCCACATACTGCGCCTAATATAAGAGTCCTACAGTATATGCATAAGAGGCATCATGTGACACAGTACAGTACAAAAACTAGGCTTGATCGGATTATTTTCATATTGTACTTAAGACTCTTCTCTGAGCTATGAGCTAACACCTGTCCATGGGCCTCTCTGCCTAGTCTCACCTCTCCTGGAAGAGTTTGGAGGGTATGAGTCCAGCCCGGAGGTTGCTGTCGCCCACCCGTTTGGCCTGCCACCAGGTGGGGTCGTCCTGAGTTACCACCTGCAGGATGTCACCTCGCTTGAAGGGAAGTCCCGCCTCCTGACAGGGCGTGGCCTTGTCATCAGCAGGGATGTAGTCAAACAGGGCCCTCATGTAGACCTGAGAGACCACACACACACACACGCACGCACGCACGCACGCACGCACGCACGCACACACACACACACACACACACACACACACACACACACACACACACACACACACACACACACACACACACACACACACACACACACACACACACACACAAACTGTTAAACCATCTCAGAAATACACAAGGTATTACATACAAGGTATGTAATAGAAAAGAATTGACAGATCACCTCAAGTGATGCTTTTGTAAATAGATTTCAGAGTCTATCTGTATTATGTTCCTGTGTGTGTGCATGAAGAACATGTGCATACAACATACACTACATATCAGAGGTGTGGACTCGAGTCGCATGACTTGGACTCGAGTCAGGAATATGATGACTTGCAACTCGACTTTGACACCAATGTCTCGTGACTTGATTGGGATCTGATCCTTCTGACTCGACCTGACTTGATACCCTCCCCAAGCCCAAATATTTAATATGATGCTATTTAAAAAAGTGCGCAGCACATCAACTCTTCAGTTAACGGATTAGAGTTTGAATCGGACAGCAGCCAATCAGATTGTGCGTGGCAGTGCAGAGGAACGTCGGCGGGGGAATTCAGATGGAGCCCTTGGAAAGATGATACCCACAATTATTATTTTTGGATTTAAAGACGACGTTGTATCAACAAAAAACGGATTTGCAATTTGCCAAACATGCGGGAAGAAAATTACAGACAGAGGCACAACAATTTACAACTTTGTTCGACATTTGAAGCTGCACAAAGAACGGTAAGTCGTGGCTAATATAGCAAACAGCTATACATCACCCGAGGTTGTGTGTTTATTTGTTTCATGAGTGTGGAACTTGTTTCATGAGTTGCTTTTTGCTGGCTTGTGATGTCTGGAGCCTGTATTGTTATGTGCGCTCCTCACTGCTTGCCTAGATCAGACTTGCAGATCGACTCGCCACCACGCTGTTCGGAGCTGGAAAAGATCAAATGAGCACATTTGTGGCAGAGTCCCTCCTAGAATGGCTGTGTACTCTTCCTAACCTGCTGATTAGGGCGAGTGCTTGAACCTCTGATTGTGTTTATGCTTCACACAAATCCCACCATCCCCTCTCTCGGCCGTCCTCCACAGTTTTGAGCTTTTTCTCCATTGATAATGAAAAATGGCGGCTTATTTCATCCGAGGCACCGCATTCAGATACAGTTCTCTTACTCTTACTCCATTCTCTTACTGAAGGGCTCTGTGATTTTCAACGTGGCACTGTCATAGGATGCCACATAGGATGGCACCTTTCCAACAAGTCAGTTCATCAAATTTTTGCTGTTTGTCGGGCGGGTCATGAAATGGGTTTCCATGGCCAAGCAGCCGCACACAAGCCTAAGATCACCAAGCGCAATGCCAAGAGACGGCTTGAGTGGTGTAAAGCTCACCGCCATCAGACTCTGGAGCAGTGGAAACGCGTTCTCTGGAGTGATGAACCTCGCTTCACCATCTGGCAGTCCGATGGACAAATCTGGATTTTGGTGGATGCCAGGAGAACGCTATATGCCCCAATGCATAGTGCCAACTGTAAAGTTTGGTGGAGGAGGAATAATGGTCTGGGGCTGTTTTTCATGGTTCAGACTAGGCCCCTTAGTTCCAGTTTAAGGAGATCTTAACGCTACAGCATTCAATGACATCCTAGAAAGTTCTGTACTTCCAACTTTTGTGGCAAAGAGTTTGGGGAAGGCCGTTTCCTTTCAGCATGACAATGCCCCATGCAAAAAAGCAAGGTCCATACAGAAATGGTTTGTCGAGATTGGTGTGGAAGAACTTGACTGGCCTGCACAGAGCCTTTAACTCAACCTCATCAAACACATTTAGGATGAATTAGAACTGCGAGCCAGGCCCAATCGCCCAAAATCAGTGCCCGACTTAACTAATGCTCTTATGACTGAATGGATGCAAGTCCTTGCAACAATGTTCCAACATCTACTGGAAAGCCTTCCCAGAAGAGTGGAGGTTGTTGAAGCGGCAAAGGGGGGACCAACTCCATGATTTTGAAATTAGATGTTCGACGAGCAGGTGTCCACATACTTTTGGGTCACGTAGTGTGTCTGAAACTCGTCTCAAATTACACCTACACATCTCAGTGCATTTGGCACCAACTGTTTTAATTCATCTGCCATTGACTCTCCAACTGTATGTGTGAGCCTGAGCCCAGGTCGTATTCTGACCCTTCCTCCATTCCAGAGCAGAGTCTGTGTTTGTCTGTACTGAGCGTGCCCAGACCGTTGTGTTCCTCACCTTGCTCTCCTTCAGGCGGTCCTCCTCCTTAACGGCTGGGATTATCTTCAGGGTGATGGAGCCCTGAGACTGGGACTGATCGGCAACACACAGAGAGGAGCAGGATGTTAGCTTCACAGAAACTCAATTTGAGCACAGTTTCAACTCCTGTATCTTCCCGACAGAGTTGATACGGCATGTATTGCCAACAGAAATCAAAGGAAAACAGCGCTGCAGGAGCTAGTGGTCTAAAATAATAGGAAGACAAAGTATTCTACTCTAGTCTCACCAGAAGCTGACTGATCTCATCAGGTCTCTTGTGAATGATGGAGATGCCGTTGACCTCCCGCAGCTCGTCTCCTACATGGACCAGTCCTGGATGGAGGGGAGGAGGTGGTGAGGGGAGACAACAGGCGAGCTGTAGTAGAGATCTATGCCTATGTTCCAAATGGCACCCTATTCCCTAAATGGCACCCTATTCCCTATATAGGGCACTCCTTTTGACCAGGACCTATAGAATCTGGTCAAAAGTAGTGGACTGTATAGGGATTAGGGTGCCATTTGGGTTGCACACCAGATCGTGTATCGAGGAGATATTGCACAGCACTGTATCAGTAGCAGGTGTACTATATCAATCATACCACTATTAACTGGGATGAGATATGGACAATAGGGCTTGGGAGTGGTGGTATCACTCTCCTCAGTCATAATCTACTGCAGTCACAACAGTGAAACCTGACAAAGAGGGATGAGCGATAGGATCAATTCATCTCATTACCGGAGAGAGAAGGAGGGAGGGCAGAGAGGGAGAAGGGGAGGGAGAAAGGGAGAGAGGGAGAAAGAGCAAGGGAGGGAGGGCAGAGAGGGAGAGAGGGATGCTATGAGGAAACAGACAGGCATATAAGCACATAATGTACAGTACAGAGAAACAGACAGATGGTAATGCCCCTTTTTCTATTGACCCCCCCCCCACACACACACACACACCAAACATACTAAAGACACGCACGTCTTTAGATGGTATTTCCATGGTAACAGCAGTGGTCAGCTCATTGGAGAGAGTGTGCAATGTGTGATATGTGATTGGCTCTCAGACAGAACGCAGCTTCAAACAGCCTGATAACGACAGAGGTCCTCATCTGTCTGTCTCTCTGTCTACCATTGTCTCTCGCTACGCTGCTGCTTTCATCTCTGCAACATCTCGGGAATCTCCCAGCTGCATTTTCTACACAGGATGTTACCATTAAAATGTATATCCACTGACATAATTTAGGCTACAGTATACTGCCATTTATATCCAGACCTCTGATTATTTGTCTAAGTTACATTGTCTCGGTTAGCCATGCTTTCAGACATATTATGTCCGGCAATATTATCCGAGCAGTCCATAGATCTCATTTGACAGACCAACAAAAACTTACTTTGTGTCTTGTCTGTGCAAGTTACAGAGGAAGGGGATGATGAATCAGGAGGTGTCAGACAGTATGGGTTAAGACCAGACACAGAGAGGGACAGCATGGGACTGAATCACTCACCACTCCGGTCTGCAGCCCCGCCCCTCATGATGCGTGCCACGATCACAGACCCTGTGGTCTCATCCCGTCTGATGGTGGCCCCCTGGAACAGAGAGAGATGGATGTTTCCTCCTCCCGGGATTGTAATCCTCATTTGCCAGCAGACACTGACTGCCCTGTGTCGGGTGTCGTCTTTCGGTTGGGACGTTAAACGGGTTTCCTGACTATCTGAGGTCATTAAAGATCCCATGGAACTTATCGTACGAGTAGGAGTGTTAACCCCGGTGTCCTGGCTAAATTCCCAATCTGGTCCTCAAACCATCACGGTCACCTAATAATCCCCAGTTTACAATTGGCTCTTTCATCCCTCTCTTTTTCCCTGTAACTATTCCCCAGGTCGTTGTTGCAAATGAGAACGTGTTCTCAGTCAACTTACCTGGTAAAATAACTGATAAATAAATAAATTCTTCCCATCTATTCTTTCTGTTCCTTCCTTTTTTCTTGTATTCTTTTGTTTTCTTTACAATCAATCAATCAAACACAGCCCCAGTCCCACTTCCCCCATCCCTATATCTCCTCATCCCCCTCATCCTCCCATCCTCTACAATTTTATCTCTTCTCTCTGTCATCCTCTCTGTTACAATGACTCACCAGTGGTTCCTTGTTCTTGACCAGTCTGACAATCTTCACTGACTCCTCCTCCAGCTCGTCCTCGAAGTCGTCAGGCAGCGGTGGCAACACGGGGTCAAAGTTCTTCTGGGCAACCGTGTCATGAACTGACAAAACGGCCTGATGGGAGATGACAGAGAGAGAAGGATCAATGTTAGAATTGCAGAACTGTATTCTGAGCAGTGGTGTGAAGTACTTTAAGTAAAAATACTTTAAAGTACTACTTAAGTAGTTTTTTGGTCTATCTGTACTCGAGGTCGACCGATTATGATTTTTCAACGCCGATACCGATTATTCGAGGACCGAAAAAAAGCCGATACCGATTACTTGGCCGATTGATTTTTTTTGTAATAATGACAATTACAACAATACTGAATGAACACTTATTTTAACTTAATATAATACCTCAATAAAATCAATTTAACCTCAAGTAAATAATGAAACATGTTCAATTTGGTTTAAATAATGCAAAAACAAAGTGTTGGAGAAGAAAGTAAAAGTGCCATATGTGCTATGTAAGAAAGCTAACATTTCAGTTCCTTGCTCAGAACATGAGAACATATGAAAGCTGGTGGTTCCTTTTAACATGAGTCTTCCAGGTAAGAAGTTTTAGGTTGTAGTTATTATAGGAATTATACGACTATTTCCCTCTATACCATTTGTATTTAATTAACCTTTGACTATTGGATGTTCTTGTAGGCACTTTAGTATTGCCAGTGTAACAGTATAGCTTCTGTCCCTCTCCTCGCTCCTCCCTGGGCTCGATCTAGCAACACAACGACAACAGCAACCCTCGAAGCAGCGTTACCCATGCAGAGCAAGGGGAACAACTACTGGAAGGCTCAGAGCGAGTGATGTTTGAAACGCTATTAGCACGCGCTAACTAGCTAGCCATTTCACTTCGGTTACACCAGCCTCATCTCAGGAGTTGATAGGCTTGAAGTCATAAACAGCGCAATGCTTGACGCACAACGAAGAGCTGCTGGCAAAACGCACGAAAGTGCTGTTTGAAAGACTGTTTACGGGCATGCTTCTGCCTACCACCGCTCAGTCAGATACTTAGATACTAGTGATCATGATTGATTGTTTTTGATAAGATAAGTTTAATGCTAGCTAGCAACTTACCTTGGCTTACTGCATTCGAGTAACAGGCAGTCTCCTTGTGGAGTGCAACGAGAGAGGGGCAGGTCGTTATTGCGTTGGACTAGTTAACTGTAAGGTTGCAAGATTGGATCCCCCGAGCTGACAAGGTGAAACTCTGTCGTTCTGCCCTGAACGAGGCAGTTATCCCACCGTTTCTAGGCCGTCATTGAAAATAAGAATGTGTTCTTAACTGACTTGCCTAGTTAAATAAAGCTTTAAAAAATTGGCAAATCGGCGCCCAAAAATACCGATTTCTGATTATTATGAAAACTTGAAATCGGCCCTAATTAATCGGCCATTCCGATTAATCGGTCGACCTCTAATCTGTACTTTACTTTACTACATTCATAAAGAAAATTATGTACTTTTTAGTCCATACATGTTCCATGACATCCAAAAGTACTTATTACAGTTTGAATGCTTAGCAGGACAGGAAAAGGTTCACAGACTTATCAAGAGTGGTCATCCCTACTGCCTCTGATCTAGGGGACTGTCACGTATATTCCCTCTCTGGCCTCTGGGTCACCAGACTGTTGATTATTACACGCACCAGCACTTATTGACACTCACCTGGACTCCATCACCTCCTTGATTACCTGCCCTATTTATGTCACTCCCTTTGGTTCCGTCCCCAGGCGTTATTGTGTCTGTGTCTGTTTCTTGTTTTGTTCATGTTTGTTTATTTATTAAATTTATTCACTCCCTGAACTTGCTCCTTCCGACTCTCGGCATACATCGTTACAGGGACTCACTAAACACATGCTGTGAATTATGTAAATTATGTCTGAGTTGGAGCTTGCCCCTGGCTATCCATAAATAAAATTGAAAATGTGGCCTTCTGCTTTGCTTAATATAAGGAATTTGAAATTATTTATACTTAAGTACATTTGAGCAATTAGATTGACTTTTGATACTTAAGTATATTTACCACTTTGTGACTTACTGAAGTAGTATTTTACTGGGTGACATTCACTTTTACTTGAGTCATTTTCTATTGAAGGTATCTTTACCTTTACTCAAGTATGACAACTGGGTACCTTTCCCACCACTGAGTGTACCAAACATTAGGAACACGTTTGTATACTTAGTGTACATAGAGATTGACAGATTGAGCGATCCAATACAAATGGATACATGAATAGCCCCACCTTCCAGTACCAGCTCTCTCTGTGTGTATTGGGTGTTTTTGTTCACCTTGAGATGGGGGGACGTCAACAGCTGTAGGAGTTCCTTCTCCTCAACACTCATTGGTCCACTCTGCAGCTCCTCTGCCACCTGCCGCCAATCACAAGAGAGCTGTCAGTCAGACCATGACCTCTGACCTGGTATAAACCTGTGTGTCCAACAGTGTGGGCTTGGGATATAACTGAAATATGTAGCAGATATATTCTGAAAGTGTAGCAGACTATTAGCAGTAATAGTCTGGAATAGAATCCACAAATATAGATATACTGTAGAGTTGCACGGCTGTTGCCTAAAGCAGCAATAAACAGAGTGTGCTTGCACACACAAATACACACACAGGAGAAAAAGCAGCCAGGAGCTACGGCTCAGCAATTTTCCACTTAACTGGCGTGAGTAGAGAGAGGAGAGGCAGGATGTGGAGAGAGTCTCATTAGTGTTTAGATGAATCAGCTATTTCAGACCACAACATATTACCGCACTGTAACCTTATAAATCTCCATACCTTACTACCTGCATCTACCGCTCCTCTGTCTCAGCAAACACACTGGGACCGACTCTATTGGACGGGTGCTTCACACTTTGGCAGTGTGTGTGGTGTGTGTGTTCCTTGTTTGTGTGTGTGTGTGTGTGTGTGTGTGTGTGTGTGTGTGTGTGTGTGTGTGTGTGTGTGTGTGTGTGTGTGTGTGTGTGTGTGTGTGTGTGTGTGTGTGTGTGTGTGTGTGTGTGTGTGTGTGTGTGTGTGTGTGTGTCTGTGTGCGTACATTGTTGAACTTACATCCTCAGCCAAGGAGGCGGCACTGTGAAGGACAGGTGTAGGACTCTGGCGCTCGTACTGTCTCAGCCTCTCATGGATCTGCAACACGCAGCCAATCACAGGAGAGGTCAGGGAGGTCAAACACACACGCACGCACACATACACAAATTAAACAACATAAGTGTACCATAACTTCCATTAACATTGGCAACATTGCCACACAGCAGGGGCACAACTTTCACTGGGGACGTTGGGGACATGCCTCCCCCACATTCTGAATTTGTATTTTGGTTTTATAATTGGAATGTGATACAAACCGGGCAAAGATGTGCTTTAGGACCATGCGGACACCTCCGAGCGGTCAGGTAGGCTGTTTGGATTGTTTATCCAACTGGATAAAATAAATATATATATACCGGTACAGTACCAGTCAAAAGTTTGGACACAGTTTGGACCTACTCATTCAAGGGTTTTTCTTTATTTGTTCTGTTTTCTACATTGTAGAATAATAGTGAAGACATCAAAACTATGAAATAACACATATGGAATCATGTAGTAACCAAAAATGTGTTAAACAAATCAAAATATATTTGATATTTGAGATTCTTCAAAGTAGCCACCCTTTGCCTTGATAATAGCTTTGCACACTCTTGGCATTCGCTCAACAAACTTCATGAGCTGCTGCTCCAGTTTCAACTGTTCTGCCTGCGGCTATGGAACACTGACCTGTTCACCGGACGTGCTCCCTGGTCCCAGACCTGCTGTTTTCAACTCTCGACAGACAGCAGGAGCGGTAGAGATACTCTGAATGATCGGCTATGAAAAGCCAATTGACATTTACTCCTGAGGTGCTGACCTGTTGCACCCTCTACAAGCACTGTGATTATTATTATTTGACCCTGCTGGTCATCTATGAACATTCGAACATCTTTGCCATGTTCTGTTATAATCTCCACCCGGCACATCCAGAAGAGGACTGGCCACCCCTCATTGCCTGTTTCCTCTCTAGGTTTCTTTCTAGGTTCCGGCCTTTCTAATGAGTTTTTCCTGGCCACCGTGCTTCTACACCTGCATTGCTTGCTGTTTGGGGTTTTAGGCTGGGTTTCTGTACAGCACTTTGTGACATCAGCTGATGTAAAGAAGGGCTTTAGAAAAACATTTGATTGATTGATTGATAGTCACGTAGAATACATTTAAATTAACATTTCTTTCCTTCTTATTGCATTTGAGCTAATCAGTTGTGTTGTGACAAGCTAGAGGTGGTACAGTATACAGAAGATATATATGTCAAGAACAGCTTAAATAAGCAAAGAGAAACGACAGTCCATCATTACTTTAAGACATGAAGGTCAGTCAATGCAGAAAATGTCAAGAACATTGAAAGTTTCTTCAAATGCAGTTGCAAAAACCATCAAGCGCTATGATGAAACTGGCTCTCCTGAGTTACCTCTGGTGCAGAGGATAAGTTCATTGGAGTTACCAGCCTCAGAAATTGCAGGCCAAATAAATGCTTCACAGAGTTCAAGTAACAGACACATCTCAACATCAACTGTTCAGAGGAGACTGTGTGAATCAGGGCTTCATGGTCGAATTGCTGCAAAGAAACCACTACTAAAGGACACCAATAATAAGAAGAGACTTGCTTGGGCCAAGAAACACGAGCAATGGACATTAGACCGGAGGAACTTTGCCCTATGCTCCAGAGTCCAATTGGGAGATTTTTGGTTCCAACCGCCGTGTATTTGTGAGACGCGGTGTGGGTAAACGGATGATCTCCGCATGTGTGGTTCCCACCGTGAAGCATGGAGGAGGAGGTGTGATGGTGTGGAGGAGCTTTGCTGGTGACACTGTCTGTGATTTATTTAGAATTCAAGGCACACTTAACTAGCACGGCTACCACAGCATTCTGCAGCGATACACTATCCCATCTGGTTTGCGCTTAGTTTTTTTTTCAACAGGACAATGACCCAAAACACACCTCCAGGCTGTGTAAGGGCTATTTGACCATGAGAGAGAGTGATGGAGTGCTGCATCAGATGATCCGGCCTCCACAATCACCGACATCAACCCAATTGAGATGGTTTTGGATGAGTTGGACCGCAGAGTGAAGGAAAAGCAGCCAACAATTGCTCAGCATATGTGGGAACTCCTTCAAGACTGTTGGAAAAGCATTCCTCATGAAGCTGATTGAGAGAATGCGAAGAGTGTGCAAAGCTGTCATCAAGGGAAAGTGTTTAACACTTGTTGGGTTACTACATGATTCCATATGTGTTATTTCATAGTTTTGATGTCTTCACTATTATTCTACAATGTAGAAAATAGTAAAAAATTAAGAAAAACTCTTGAATGAGTAGGTGTGTCCAAACTTTTGACTGGTACTATATATATATATATATATATATATATATACACACACACACACACACACACACACACACACACACACACACACACACACACACACACACACACACACACACACACACACACACACACACACACACACACACACACACACACACACACACACACACACACACACACACACACACACACACACACACACACACACACTGGGGCAAAAAAGTTCTCCCACACAAAGCTCTCAATTGTGCAATTTCTCCTTCTTAAAAAGATGAGAGAGGCCTGTAATTTTCATCAATGAGAAAAAAAATCACATTGTAGGATTTTTTATGAATTTATTTGCAAATTATGGTGGAAAATAAGTATTTGGTCAATAACAAAAGTTTATCTCAATACTTTGTTATATACCCTTTGTTGACAGAGGTCAAACGTTTTCTGTTTCACAAGGTTTTCACACACTGTTGCTGGTATTTTGGCCCATTCCTCCATGCAGATCTCCTCTAGAACAGTGATGTTTTGGGGCTGTTGCTGGGCAAAACAGACTTTCAACTCCCTCCAAAGATTTTCTATGGGGTTGACATCTGGAGACTGGCTAGGCCACTCCAGGACCTTGAAATGCTTCTTACGAAGCCACTCCTTCGTTGCCCGGGCGGTGTGTTTGGGATCATTGTCATGCTGAAAAACCCAGCCACGTTTCATCTTCAATGTCCTTGCTGATGGAAGGAGGCTTTCACTCAAAATTTCACGATACATGGCCCCATTCATTCTTTCCTTTACACGGATCAGTCGTCTTGGTCCCTTTTCAGAAAAACAGCCCCAAAACATGATGTTTCCACCCCCATGCTTCACAGTAGGTATGGTGTTCTTTGGATGCAACTCAGCATTCTTTGTCCTCCAAACACGACGAGTTGAGTTTTTACCAAAAAGTTATATTTTGGTTTCATCTGACCATATGACATTCTCCCAATCTTCTTCTGGATCATCCAAATGCTCTCCAGCAAACTTCAGACGGACCTGGACATGTACTGGCTTAAGCAGGGGGACACGTCTGGCACTGCAGGATTTGAGTCCCTGGCAGCGTAGTGTGTTACTGATGGTAGGCTTTGTTACTTTGGTCCCAGCTCTCTGCAGGTCATTCACGAGGTCACCCTGTGTGGTTCTGGGATTTTTGCTCACCGTTCTTGCGTGGAGCCCCAGATCGAGGGAGATTTTCAGTGGTCTTGTATGTCTTGCATTTCCTAATAATTGCTCCCACAGTTGATTTCTTCAAACCAAGCTGCTTACCTATTGCAGATTCAGCCTTCCCAGCCTGGTGGAGGTCTACAATTTTGTTTCTGGTGTCCTTTGACAGCTCTTTGGTCTTGGCCATAGTGGAGTTTGGAGTGTGACTGTTTGAGGTTGTGGACAGGTGTCTTTTATACTGATAAGAAGTTCAAACAGGTGCCATTAATACAGGTAATGAGTGGAGGACAGAGGAGCCTCTTAAAGAAGAAGTTACAGGTCTGTGAGAGCCATAAATCTTGCTTGTTTTGTAGGTGACCAAATACTTATTTTCCACCATAATTTGCAGATAAATTCATAAAAAAATCCTACAATGTGATTTTCTGGATTTTTTTAATTCATTTTGTCTGTCATAGTTGAATTGTACCTATGATGAAAATTATAGTCCTCTCTCATCTTTTTAAGTGGGAGAACTTGCACAAGTGGTGGCTGACTAAATACTTTTTTGCCCCACTGTATATATATATTTTTTTATTTTATTTTATATATATATATTAGTTATGTCCCCCCACTTCTAAAACAAAAGATGCGCCCCTGCTACCCAGTCTTATGTGTACCTTCATGAGGTAGCCCAGGCTCTTCTCACTGAAGACGTCTTTGAGGAAGACCATGTCCTCCTTGTGGTTGGCATCAGGACGCAGCTGGGACGTCAGAAGGGCCAGAGTCTCGTGCAGGCCTGTGGAGGAGGAGGAGAGGAGGGAGGATGAAGGAACTGGGATCCGTTTTTGTTTACATCCTCAGATCGGAACGAGTAATGTAATATATAATAACAGATACCGTTTAGCAGACGCTTTTATCCAAAGAGATTTTCAGTCAAAACC
Source organism: Oncorhynchus keta (assembly GCF_023373465.1). Taxonomy (NCBI): domain Eukaryota; kingdom Metazoa; phylum Chordata; class Actinopteri; order Salmoniformes; family Salmonidae; genus Oncorhynchus; species Oncorhynchus keta. The sequence goes on from NC_068452.1 coordinate 19,229,625, forward strand.
CGCTACCCTGGCCAACTGAGCTACATAGTAAGCCTGGGATTCGATTTTGATCCATAAAGTTTGCAGCATGTGTGGTGTATTTCATTTTACCTGTGCCTGCTGAGAGGACCGGCATGGCTTCTTTCATGGGTCAGCAAAAAGCTGAGGCCTGGCAGAGAGAAGGAGAGAAAATGGATGCAAATGAGTCACATACTCATACTTTAGGTCTCTTCATCTCATACATGGGTGGCAGGGTTGCCTAGTGGTTAGCGTGTTGGACTAGTAACAGAAAGGTTGCAAGTTCAAATCCCTGAGCTGACAAGGTACAAATCTCGTTCTGCCCCTGAACAGGCATTTAACCCACTGTTCCTAGGCCGTCATTGAAAATAAGAATTTGTTCTTAAAACTGACTTGCCTGGTTAAATAAAGGTGAAATAGAAAAAATATATACACACTGTGTTATTCCTAAAGAGAATGTCACTGGGTGAAAACTGTTTAAGGGCTTTGCAGACAGTTTTAGGGGATCCTAAAAGTACTGCGTACTCTAATGATGTGTGTACCTCCATGTGTGTGTGTTTGTGTGTGTGTGTGTGTTTGTGTGTGTGTGGAACAGATGTGCTGGGATCTGGAGAGCGGTATACTCTTAATGATCTCAGTACATCCTTTATAGACAGGTTCTAGCCTGCGTCTTAGACTTCTAGTAACCAGCCAACGCCTCACCTCAGTGTGTGTGTGTGTGTGTGTGTTAACAAGATAGAGACATAAAGTAGCGTGATACATTCTCAAAGCCGGGCACCATTCATCACATTGACTGCTAGCACCGTGTCCGCTGTGCTGTGCTGTGGGCTCCAGGGCATGGCAAAGGAGGCTTTGTTTATGTGTGCGTGCGTGTGTGTGTGTGTGTGTGTGTGTGTGTGTGTGTGTGTGTGTGTGTGTGTGTGTGTGTGTGTGTGTGTGTGTGTGTGTGTGTGTGTGTGTGTGTGTGTGCGCGTGAGTGTGTGAGTGAGTGAGTGAGTGAGTGAATGAGTGTGTGTGTGTGTGCGCATGCGTGCGTGCGTGTGAGTGTGCGTGTCTGCTGAATCTGTCCTTTCTGCTTCGTCTGCCTACGAACACCAACATCATAACCACATCCTTTACACTCAAGTCTGCTGTCAACTGTGTGAGAATCATGACGATATACCCCTTTAAACAGCCATTCCTTCACTGTCAAACTGACAATGAATGCCCATAAAGCTCCCTGGTCTGTTGGCAGGGAGAATTACGGCATGTCCTGGATGAAGCAAAATGCTTATATAAAACAAAATATACCCCTCAAAATATAACAAATACTGCAACTGGAATATTCTCCCAAAACAGATGTTATATTGTGTTTACTTCTAAAGTACACTCTTAGAGAAAAAGGTGCTAAGTAGAACCATCTAGTTCTCCCTGGAAGCCTTCATGTCGGGTTCTTTAGAGAACGTCCTTTATATGGTTCTACCTAGAAACTTCTATGAAGGGATCTACCAATAACCATTTTATCGTCTAAAGGTTCTTCCTAGAACCCTCCATGAAGGGTTCTTCCTAGAACCCTCCATGAAGGGTTTTTACCAAGAACCCTTTTATCTTTGGAGGGTTCTTACCAGAACCCTCTGTGAAAGGAGCTTTAAATCTGCAAACGGTGATTGTGCCCATAGAAATTGATGTGGCGCACGCGCATGGAGGGCGCTGGATGTTCCCCAATGCTGGAAAAGGGGGCCTGAGTGAAAAAGTTTGGGAACCCCTGACCTAATACAGGGGTGTTAGGAATCTCCAGGTTTACAGGCCACATCAGTCCTGCAAGTAACATTATGCTGGCTTGAAAAGTGATGTTTAATTCCTATTGGGATCCAGCCAGAGTTAGGATATCCAACAAGTGGAATTTTAAATCACCCGCAACCTCTATTCAGAATGACTGCCATGGTAGAAAATATTAAATACTAAGACTACCTCAGTCATCTAAACTGGGAAAAAAAAACATCTCAGTAACGGGTGCAATAAGTCCAACTAACAGATTAGACTAGTTTAGAAAAATGTATGCTCTTTATCTTTGTGTAGCATCAAATGGATCACTCAATCAATGTACATGCAAACACACAGACATTAAAACAAACAATTCAGAAATTCACCCTGCAATAGAGCATGCTGGGTAAAGTAGAACCCTTCTTGCTTTCCAAAGAATTATCAAAGAACCCTTTCTTCCAAAAACGTGCCTTAGGATGTTCTTGCTAGAACCCTTGTCTTCCAAAACCAGTTCTTCATATCAAAACAGTTCTTGGTAGAACCCTATCCCTCCACAAAGAACCCTTTTGGATAAAAAAAGAAGTGTACACACATACAAAAAAACACTGATTCCAATACAGCATCAGCATATTTCTCCCAGCTCCCCCAGCCCTCTCTCTTCCCCCTCTCCTCCTGGGGTAACCCAGGCATATGGTACAATAATGTACGGCAACGCAGAGGAATATTACACCAGGCCTACGGATCAATCCCCATCTTCACTCCTCCTTATGCACTCCATCTTTTATCCTGCCTTCACATCACAGACAGCCAGCCAGTATACTCCCTCTCAGACTTCTGTGTCCCAAACGGCACCCTATTCTCTATATAGTCCACTACTTTTGACCACAGCCCTATGGTCCCTGGTTGAAAGTAGTGTACTATTGGAATAGAGTGCCATTTGGAACGCATGTCTAGACTGTGGGCGGCATAGTGTCACTGTACTGTAGACTATATTCAGCCACTGTTGCCAGCAAGGCCAGTGTTAACACTGATGCCACCCCTACAGCCACAGCTGATTCAACACCATTGTAACGCTACTGAAAATCAACTAACAGTTTTACAGGCTTGATTAAACAACAACGACCACTTCTGCACGTGCATCTTACGCATCTGAATTACCCCCATTACACCCATAAAAAACACAGACACGCGCACACAGGCTCAGCAACAATGAAGACAGAGGCAGATCCACTCACAGGTCGCACTCACACTCACAGATGCCAGGCAGGCACTTCAAACAGTGAGGCCACAAAGGATCTGACTTGTTCAAGCTATACACAGAATCCTCAACATCAACTCAGCCAACCAGCTAGACAGACAGAGATAGAGAGGGAGAGAGAGAGTGTGTGTGAGGGAGACATTTTAAATGAGATTTGAAATGTCTTTATTCCTTTGGAACTTTTGTGTAATGTTTATTGTTCATTTATTTATTTCACTCTTGTTTATTATCTATTTCACTTGCTATGGCAATGTTAACATATGGTTTCCATGCCAATAAAGCCCCTTGAATTGAATTGAGAGAGGGAGAGCGAGCGAGCGAGAGGGAGAGAGAGAGAGAGAGAGAGAGGGAGGGGGGTGAAAGAGAGAGAGAGAGAGAGAGAGAGAGAGAGAGAGAGAGAGAGAGAGAGAGAGAGAGAGAGAGAGAGAGAGAGAGAGAGAGAGAGAGAGAGAGAGAGAGAGAGAGAGAGAGAGAGAGAGAGAGAGAGAGAGAGAGAGAGAGAACACAAGTAACTGTAATAGATGGAGCTGGAGGGGAAGAGGGGAAAGGAGGAGGTAGGCGGCAGAGAAAGTAGATGGAGGTGTTTCTCACTCACCCGCGAGGGTGTTGATGCTAAACTTCCGTGTCAAACCAAAATAAAACATAGTATAGGTTTGGATAATGATGCATTGCCCTGTTCTCTCTCTCTCTCTCTCTCTCTCTCTCTCTCTCTCTCTCTCTCTCTCTCTCTCTCTCTCTCTCTCTCTCTCTCTCTCTCATGCAAAAGACTGACACATCCATGGCCCACGTTCACATCTCTATTGGCAGAAACAGAGCTTCCACTCGTGGAAACGGTTATACAGCATAACATATGTGATATTTAAAAGCTGTATTTGATGTATTATAAGGACAAGCTGCATTCATCTCTGCGTGCACAATAACTGGCGAGGTGGAGAGCTCTTCGTGTACGGTTTAAGCAGGTGCAATAATGGCTCTTTACAGGTCCAGTGTTGTAACCTAGAGTGTATTCTCCTAGTGTGCTTCAGATCCTTCCTCACCGTGCTGGCTGCGATGCTACGTAATTACAGCAGGCTTAACTCCTACTGAGACAGCAACCAGCTCCTGAATTATGAACAGTGGGAGAGGGGGATGGAGAGATGAGAGGATGAGGAGGTAAGGAGGGGAGGGAGGATGGAATGCCTCTTTCTTGTTTAGTACCTACTGTGAGAATAGAAACTTCTATTCCCAAGTGCCAAAACCACAAGGGCGGCCATTTTTCACTAAGACACTGAAGACAAAAAGAAGAGGCATGAACACAATTCTTTCTTGGAGACCAGAATTCTTTCTTGGACATCAAAATGACAGTTGGTAACAATCTAACCGAAGCAGGAGGCCCTATACTCTCTTGAAAAAGTCCAGCACGAGAGCATTCTTAGAAATATGACAGTTGGCAGCTGTCCTGCTGATGCAGCATACATAAGAAGTAAGGCCCGAGGAGGTGTGGTATATGGCCAATATACCATGGCTAAGGTCTGTCTTAAGCATGACGCAACGCGGAGCGCCTGGACATCCCTTAGCCGTGGTATATTGGCCATATACCACAACCCCCCGAGGTGCCTTACTGCTATTATAAACTGCTTACCAATGTAACTAGAGCGGTGAAAATGCATGTTTTGTCCTACCCGTTGTACATTTACATTACATTTAATACCACGGCTGTCAGCCAATCTGCATTCAGGGCTCGAACCACCCAGTTTATAATCAAGGACAACTCGTGACAAAACCCAGCATGAGAGCTACAACATCACCATTCACTTGCATGTTTTATACGTGCCTATGACCTACGATGGGTATGTTTCCTTTTTAAAAGTTCCCCTCCTCCCGCTATCCGCTCCTTTGAACAGCAGAGTCAGTGGATGGGGACCAGAGACAGAGAGATCCAATTTGAATGTCTCATTTCCCTATATGCGCAGAGACTGAGGTTAAGAAAGACGGGGTGTGAATGCCTAATAAATCGAAGCACAAAGACAGCCGAGAGAATTGGAGCTGCAGAGAGAAGAGAGGAAAGACGGGCTCACAGTGCCTCAACACACCGCATCATTACTCTCAACTGAACAGGTTAAAAAAAAACCAGGCAGTTACAAAGGTACACCAAAATATGAGGTTCGAAAAAGAAAGGGCCTCTAAGACATGCAGATAGAAAGACACCTGAGGACAGGGCAGGGAAACACGCAACAAACGGAGAGACGTGCACACACACACACACACACACAGCGCTTCGCAGGCCCACATGGGGCCTGAGCAAGGTAGCAGAAGCATCAGTAACTTAGGTCGTAACCAGGCGATTAATGAGGGTGTTGATTAGAGGCCTGGGTATACCTGACAACCCACAGGAGGCTGCTGACGGGAGGACGGCTCATAATAATGGCTGGATTATAGTGAATGGAATGGTGTCATGAGTTCGACACCATTCCATTTATTCCTTTCCAGCCGTTACTATGAACTCGCCCTCCCCAATTCAGGTGCCACCAACCTCCTGTGCTGACAGCAAGGTTGTAACCTTGGCCTGAGTAGACCTGCCTCAGCCTCTCTCTTGGAACAGCAGGGGTCTCCTAGTCTGACAGGCACCATACTGTGTGACAGACACCATACCGTGTATCAGGCACCATACTGTCTGACAGGCACCATGCTGTTAGACGGGC